>NC_134483.1:441227956-441302956 GCF_040206685.1 Ascaphus truei
AGGCTTCAATAATGCTTTCAACTCCAAGCCCACTGATTTTAATTCCACTAATATATTCCTACTCCAGCGGTATCTAGAAATAGAAAAAATATTCCCTGTAGAGTGTTGCAAAAAGGATTTGAGGACACACATGAACAATCATTACCATGAGAATAACATGATTGTGATAGAAAGGAGACCATGGGAGAGTCTATAACCCACACTGCAAATATGGCCCAGAGAACACACAGGGGGAAACAAATTGAATGAAAAAGAAAATCAATAATAGGATGAAAACAAATGTTCTCCTTCATGTAACAGGAGTACATTTTAAGGTCTCTAGAAAAAAAAAGAAGAAGTAGACTGGGAGTCATCAAAGTGGGTTGCTGGGTATCGTGCCCGTTCTGCCAGTTACGGCCACCAATCAGCTACGGTTAGTTCCAGATCGGGTGTGATACCACGCATTGTGCTGTGATGACTTCCCGACCTTAAGATGGAAAAACTGCGAGAGAGAGAGAAACATATAGACCGTTTTCCCCCCCTTGCTGAGGGACTGAAGGATTTCCTTAAAGAGGAATTCTAGCAACCTTCAATGCTATCAGCGACTGTGCTAATGAACACTAGCTACATTAAGATTAGTAGGTCAGGAAAAAATAAATACTGGATATGAACATGCAATACTGCCAAAAGAGTTCTCTCTACCTCTCATACTTTAAGAGGTGTTGATGAGCCTGGTACTAATGAAATGGAACTAAGCACAAATCTTATGATCCGTTAGCAGCTCTCCCAGTTCATTTTATACACAGCACTGTTCAAACCAAAATCTACTTTAACTTAAATACATCATGAAAGAGTGGCGAGTGTAAAGAATGGCGACTGTATCAGGGAGACTATATGGTTAATATTTTGTCTTGCAGAATCCCATGCTTGTCTCTTACGGTTTATAGGCTCTCCAAGGTGGAATTATAAGCTGTATATGATTCTATTCGGTCAGATCCTTCTATCCTAGGTAGCTGGTATTTTCAAAGGAACTTTCCCCCCTGACTTATTTGAGATGTAGACAACACCTGCAGGGAGTGGAGGGATGCCCTTAAAAAGAGTTGAGGGAATTGCTCCTTTAAATGCTATCTGCAATACCGCCACAATAGGATATATATTTGCAGATTCTCACATCTCGGTGACACTTAACATTTTACCTCGTCTCAAAACGAAACGCAAAGCAGCCACAATACAAAGACCTGAACTACGTTTACTTTATAATTTCTAAGGCGACTTATAACAAAGTAATAAACCCACAATAAAACCCAAGTGATTCCATTTTTCTTTTATGTTCTTTTCGAATATTTGGAGGGACTGTTTCTTTCAAGTAGTTATAAAGAATGTTCTTCAGAAACAGCAGTAATTCGTTGTGTGGAGTAGTAAGCCCGGGCATCACCGAGTAAGCTCATACCTTTATTGATAGAAATGTCCGCAACAAAGGGCCGTAGAAAACAACTTGCGAGTCAGGGGAGAGCTCCAGCTCCATGTGCAGTTTATCCGGAGGCAGCTCTGAAGGGTCAAGGGGAGGTCTGCTGGACGCTGCTGGAGAGGAGGACACTTTTTCTGATGCTTTCTGAGAAGGTCTTAGCATAGACAGCATTGATTCTTCCATTTCTGATACTAAACACAAAGGAAACAATAGGTTAAAATGCAGCTAATTTACTGTCAGTAGGGAGTTTTGGCCCTCTCTGTATAAGTCATATCTATAACCGGCACAGACTAATTTAACTTTATTAGTTTAATAGTTGAAGTTATGTATATTTACCAAATACAGGGGAGGGGGGGGCTAGTCAAGCCGCCTAACACTGGAGGTTACAGTATGCCTGCTGTTTCACTAGACATCAATTCAAAGTCTATTGCCGCATATTAAAAGTACACTTACATGACTGCTTCAGTTGTTCATCAGCCTTTTGGGGATAGATTGGATGCCAGGTATAGTCGATGATTAGTACTACAGTTGGGACTGTCCAGCACTCCACCCAATCAGCCCTTAACAGAGAAAACATGATAGGAACATGGGTCTAAAAACCCCTACATCATTCTGCTATACACATAAAAAGGTTTCTATTGCAGAGCACATTGAATGATAGGAATCCTGATGCTTAAAGGGATCTCACCCTACTTGTGTAACATTTCTCCATTTTGGCTTGCAGGTTTTTTGGGCGCTGTGATTCTCTGCTGAGTCTGGGCTGATTTTGTTCGGATGACAGTCTTTCACCAGGGTGAGGAGTGAATATTTACTTGGGTGGCAATCCGGGAGAAACAAATGGAGGTCCACATCGCCTCCCTAAAATTAAAGATTTAAATAGCAGATGTCAACTCACAAATATTTATATCTCAGAGACCCTTTATAAAATATCCCTTTACCGGACTGTCACATTAATGCCATTTTTCTGTTCAGCTGTGTTAATTGTACAGCAACCAAAGAGTTAACTTTCAGTTTAAAAAATACATCTTATACCTGTCTGTGGTTTTGTAATTAATGTCCCAATAAAACAATGTGTCTAAAATTATAGTGACGGGTGCCAGGTAATGTACAGAGGTTAACTGAAAAGGGCATTGGGTAAATTCCTGAGATTGAAATATGGTTGGCAGGTGAAGGGGGGAAAGGCAGAGAATTATAGGGTATTTTATACTCCGTGATTTGAGTTGAAAAAACACTCTTCCCCAGCCAATAATGTCACATGAGATTGATGAGTTAAAATCGGACACGCCCTCAAACGTTTGGACTGCGCGTAACAGGAGCAAAGTTTGAGGCTAAAAACCATCTATTTTCTTTATCAAAAAGTAGAATTTAACAGTGGGGTGTTTTATTCCAATAAACACGTGAATTCTCAGAATGTCAACTGCACGACCTATGACCTCCTGGAGGGATCTGATATTGTTATGTGGTAGCGTATCAGGCTTTTGCTTTATATCCAGTTATGTTGTGAAACGGACTGCATTATTATATTGTATGTCTTTGTAACTTTTTTCTGTAACTAAGCAGTGTAGCACTTTCGTATTTTAAACGTGGAGGCTATGTCATGCCCAAGGAAAGCTATTTTGTCAGCTTTGGAGCGCAGGACACGGTCTGAAGTAAAGGGAAACGGTGCAGAAAGACGACTGCAAGGACCTCTGCTTTCAAAAGCAGTCCACGCGGTGTCAGAGGCGTTTGTGGCACTCAAAGGGTTACTACTGAAAGGAACATATTTTTTTTATATATATATTTAAAAACAACATGAGAGGAACATTGAAATTAAGCTATTTTCAACATCTGGACTCTAAAACCAAATGTCTATAATCAAATTACTTGATTTATGATGACAATGCCAACATTAAATCCACTGCCTGCTTCACATTTTAGAGGTGTGAGCACACAAAAACACACACCTCACATTTCTATTTACCTACCTACTGTATCTTAGCTGGTGTCTTTTTGTCACCACTCCACTTGATGACTCAATATTTCATGTGCACTGTACCCTTCCCATTAGAATATACTGTATATGATTCCTTCTAACTGTTCTGTGCACAGTACACTTGAAGGTTTTGCAAATTCTGTACACTATGTGAAGAGCTCTAATGTCGCTCTGCTAAAAGGTATCAAAACCCTACATTGAACCTGCTTTTCTCCAGGACCAATACGGGTACCAGAATTTTAAGTCCATTATTTTAAAATAAAGCTGGGAAAAATCTCAATTTTATTTTAAAGAAATGCGATCAGTGATGCTGCAGAAAATAAAGTGATCTATACTGTAGGTTAAAGACGAATCTAAACTTTTTGCAGTAGTACTAGTGTATTACAAAATAATTTCCATAACACTACAGAATGTGTAATCATACCATGCTATACATAAAAATGCAGAAAATGATACCTACCCTTAGAGAGAATCTGGTATTGCACGTACTTGGTATAAAATCAGTAAATGGCAGAGAGAAATCAATATTGAGTGTTTCTCCACAGGCTGCAAGATACACTATAATAAATAAAAAAAAACCTCTATAAACTGGAGGGGAAGAAAATAATCAATAAGAGATTCAATTCCCCATCCACGAACAACACACTACAATACAAAATAGATTGCAGACATACTCATGTATACTATTAAATGTGACTGCTGTGTTTGGGCTTGGTTAATTGGAGAAAGCCAGTGAAAGTGAATGTCAAGTCTCAAAGAGCCTTCAAGCAATCACAAAATCACGCGTGCACAGAGGTTATATCTTCATCTGAGAAGTGGTATTGTGGAAATACACAGTCATCTACTGTATTTTGAGGTACAGCAAGCTAATGTAGAACATGAATGCAAACATTCAGTGGTTGCTGTGGACAGGGGGCCAGACATGTATGGACATGTGATCGCATAGGATTATTTATTTAAATAATCTAAAAGTGCATTTATGGAAGTGACTAGATATCAGGCCTCAAAGTAAACCTTCTAAACAGTAGTTTCTTCTCAGTGGTTTTGAAACTTAACATGCTGCACTATATCACACATACATCATTTAAGATGTATAATGAAGAGTAACGGTATGATAAATAACCAAAGCTCGATTACGCTTAGAGGAAACAGGACTTGAAGTGTCTCCATTTCCTAAACCAAAACGCAATTAAGAACATAAGAAAGGTAAATTTATACTTAAAATTACTTTATAATGCAGTACTCTGGTGGATGTATCAAATAGGGCAGGGATGCCCAACTCCACTCCTCAACCCCCAACAGGTCAGGTTTTCAGAACATTCCTGCTTCAGCACAGGTGGCTCAATCAGACGCCGAGTCTTCGACTGAGCCTCTGATTGAGCCACCTGTGCTGAAGTCCTTATAACCTGACTTGTTGGGGGGGCTTGAGGACTGGAGTTGAGCCCCCATGAAATAGGGAATGCTTCTCTGAGTAATCCTGTGTCATGTCACATACTTCATCATAGACACAAACAGGGAGGCCTCACCATTTTCTTGCTGTTTAGTAGAACAGTCAATCCAGTTCTGTTGATTTGCTGCCCAGATCATTTCAAACTGATGAAACGTAATCTTTAAATTCCAGGTATATGGGACAAAAGAAAATAGATCTGGTGCGCTGTCACTGGACCAGTCTTGAATTAGATCTAAAATTATACAGGTGCTGGGCATTATCACTCAACAATGTCATAGGAAAACCAACCACTGCAAACATTATCATATTTATTCTGCAATGTGGTGCTTAAAAACAACAGCCCCCCCCCCCCCCCCAAATGGAGTTAAAAAAACCCACCTTGCTTAAACAGGGGGTGCCTCAGATCTCATCACTAGTCCTCCAGGGACTCCCCATTTCACGAGCACCTACACAATGTTTTATTGTCTTCTAAATAAACTACAAACATGGACGACAGGGTCACCAATAGAAAGCCGCAATATCATTATTTACTATTGGCCACAACACTAAAGCCCTGAACCAGCGGCCATTTTTTGCAGGGTGCCAGACCGCGAAACTGGGCACCACAGAGCAGCAAGCTTCTTTTTTTCATTTAAAATCACGAACCGCACGGATTGCTGCTTAAAATATTACTTCTGCATACAAAGAATTAGGGAAACGTTCAGGGTATTACTCTATGGTCCTTTTTCAATATGCTGCGAGCTGGCTTCTTCATGTCAGGAAAACCTCTGAAGCACTGTCCACTCATTTGAGGTTCCTCTGCATTAACAAGCAGTTTTACAGCATTTTGAATAGTGGACAATAAAGTAATGATGTCTCCTCCAACACTTAATGCAAACATATTGTACTGTACTTAATTATGCTGACATCATTAGCCAAAGAAAGGGGAAGCTCAAAGCAGCAATACTACACCCCTCCCTTCCTTTTTTTTTTTTTTTAAATACATTTTTCCATGTAATGCATGTTACACTGTATAATTCTATATTATTACCCAAGCTGCAATCATTTGGTACTCATGTTATAAATCTGTAAAAATCGTGATTGTGTGCCTAACAAAATGGCTGCCTTCTACCTTTGTGTTGCAGTCTGCGAGATGCTGCAGCTGATATGTAACATTATATTACCAAGTGTTACACATCTTTCAGCGCAATAGACAGTCTGCAGTTTGGTACACAGCAATAGATCTGTTTGCGATACTTTATTGCCAAAGGGCAGAGCGAAAAAGGTCTGTGTCATAGCCTGTTTCAAAAGAGCGAGTGAATATGAGTTTCTAAATCGTTGCTGTAGCAACCACAGAATGAGCAGTACATTTAAAAAATATGGCATTGGGAGTTAAAAAGAAAAAAAATGCAGACTATTATCAAATACTACAGAACTGATTTTAAAAAAATTGTGTTTTTTTACGTTTTGCCTCTCTAACAATTATAAAATAGGATTACAACTTCACACACCCCCCCCCCCCCCCCAATAGAAATGTATACATTTTTACACCACAACTAAATTTAAATGTTACTGCGTGAGAGTGAACAGGACACTATTTTGAGACTGCCACTCTTTTAATGTTCAAATACAGCCTTTACGTTTTTTCCACTACCTGGGTTCCCTGCTTTTGTCCGCTTAGGCTTTCCGTGAGTGCCCCAAACCTCCATTGCAGATTTGCTGTTACCTTCTGGTTTCGATGGCACATGGAAAGAGGAGAGGGGGGGGAGGGAGGGAGGGGGAGGCTTCTACACCACCGCAGACGAGCGGTTTTCACAACCACAAGATCCAAGCTTCACTAGAGGATCTACATTAGGAGGTAGGAAGATTTATTCTACCTCCAACGGATTGGATTTTCTTACTTAACGGGACTTTATTAGTGGGGTTTTACTCGAAGGTTAAACTGTTGCAATGCAGCCTCCAGGACCCCATACTATTCCCTGATGGACCTTCTACCATTCCTCCCCTCGGTCCATTTCTACTTTCCCTCACCGGATCAAACGCACTCCAGCACGCAAGACAGCGCTGTTCTCTATTTATAACATGAAGGCAAATGAAAATTCTTCATATGAAAACTAGGTTTGTTCACCTGTGCCAATCTATATTGGATATTCCTAAAACCGAGTGTTGACAGTGGATCCCGATGAGAAGTTTGAGAACCTCCTTCATCGGCACCCTTTAATAGGTGTTCTTGACATGCAAATTTCATTAACACATAGTACAGTCAAATATTGCCCCATTTTTAACCTACCAGGCACCCACCATATTGAGTTAGTCATCTTTGAATCAAGTCCACTTATCAACATAGTTGAATAGCCTCAATGGATAGAAAGCAGATTGCAGAGATATTCAATGCTAAAAAGGTTTAGAAAATCACCTGTCTTTGCCCATATTAGAAATATTGTCACCAGTCCATCACACATTAAAAAAATGTGTTTCGTACATGTTTGAATTTTTTCCCATAAAGGAAACACGCAACAAACCAGTGAAACCTAGACGTAAATTCAGGTATTTACCTGTGAAGAAGTTTTTTTGGGCAAAGATAAAGTGGTATGTCGCCTTGTAAACCTCAAGTTCGCATTGCCATGTCTGTGGCATGTTCCAAACCTTGGGGAAGCTAGCATTTATATGAAACTGCAAATAAAGAGAAGATTATTAATAACAGAATACAGTACTTACAATGGTAAGAAAATGTTTGTGAACCCCTCCAGATTTTCACATATTTCATTAGAACTTAATCCAAGTCCTAATAATAGATAAAGATAACCTGATCAAACAAATGAGACAAAAACATGATCCTTTTTCAACATTATTTATCCACAAATTATTCAACGTCCATGTGTGAAAAAGTATGTAAACCTTTAGATTCAGTACCTGGTGGCATCTCCTTTGAGCAGCAATGACCAACTATGCTTTTCCTGTAACTGCTGGTCAGTCTCTCACATCGGTTTTGAGGAATTTGGCCCCATTCCTCCTTACAGAACTGCTTCAACTCAGTGACATTTGAGGGCTTCCTTGCATGGACAGCTCGCTTCAGGTCCACTTTGACTAGGCCATTCTAAATTGCAGAATTTCTTCTTCTGCAGCCATTCTTTTGTTGTATGTTTGCTTGTATGTTTAGGATAATTTCTTGCTGCATGACCCACTTTCGCTTCAGTTTACGGATGGATGGCCTGACATTCTCCTCTAGAAGCTTTTGATACAATGCAAAATTCACAGTTGTGTCAATGATGGCAAGCCGTCCAGGTCCTGAGGCAGCAAAGCAGCCCCCAACCATCACACTCCCACCACCATGTTTGACGGTTGGGATAAGGTTCTTCTGTTCGAAGACAGTGTTTGGTTTACGGCAAACATAAAGTTTCTCATTTAAGCCAAGAAATACTATCTTTAAGTCGTCTGAACATTGTTCCAGAAGTCTTGTGGGTCATCTATGTGCTCTTTTACAAAATTCAGATTGGCAGCAGTGTCTTTTTTTAGAGTACTAGTTTCCTCCTGGCTATCCTTCCATGAAAACCATTTTTGATCAGTCTTTTTTTGAAGTTGAGTCATAAATACTCACATTAACCAAGGTGAGAGAGTGGCCTGCAGATCCGTGGATGTTACCATGGGCTTCTTTGTGACTTCCAGGATGATTTGCCAGTTTGTTCTTAGAGAGATTTTGGTATGACGACTGACACTGTGGTCTTGAACTTTCTCCATTTCTAGACTATCTGTCCGACAGTGGATTGGTGGAGTCGCAAACCCTTAGAAATTGTTTTGTAACATTTTCCAGACTGATGAGCATAAATAACTGCTATTCTGAGGTCCTTAAAGATTACTTTTGATCATGGCATGACATGTTTCCACACACCTGTATAATGAAGACCAAACTCACAAAGTTTCTGATCTTTATATAGGGTGAGGCCTCCCGAATTCACACCTGGAAATCTACCTAATTACTTAAACACCCGATTCTAATTATCCCCTTTAACTTATCTGATAAAAGCAGGGTTTCACTCACTTTTGCACTTATCCTTACTCTTAATTACGCAACATTTTGTTTCAAAAGACATGGAATTGGTTAATATAAACCCTATTGAATATTTAAGAAAATACTGTTTTTGCGTTAAGAATGTTATCATAGAAAAACTATGGAATTCCCGTAATTATCATTGGGGTTCACAAACTTTTTCTTGCCACTGTATGTGGGCACAACTTAGACAGTGAACAAAGAGCTTCCATTCACCAGAACACACTGACACTGTGCTGAAAAGCCCCCTCCACTTAGTAAAAAATTGACTTTAAAGTGAAAAAGTTTGCATAATTTATTTAAACACAAGTATAAAGGCATGATAAAAACTCTTATCCCATGTAAAGCAGGAGTAAAATAAAGAATTGGATTCAACTTCAGGCTATGATAACACTGACGATACTACAGTAGAATGTTATTTGTTTCATTGGACAAACTACATTGTTTATTGTTCACATGCAAATTCATACTGATACGCACACTGGCAGCAAAAAATTAATCTAATAGATAATTGACCATGCTAAAATAAAAGAAACAACAATCAGGTCATTTGAACTTACGGCTAACATTTCTGCTTCTAGCAGGGTCCTGAACTGCATGCTAGTCGTGGTGTCAACATGTAGCAACTGCCCTTTAATGGTCGGGGAATAACCTAATTGACACAAACAAAACAAAAAATATCATAAAGGTTAATCAAAATGTAATTGGTTTGGTTTTCCTTAACCGAGGTGCACAGTTCAATTGACTGGTTTAAGAAGTTCAACTAAAGTTTATGTAGCTGCTTTTCAAGCCATAAAAATCCAGCAAGACGTGGCACTGTCCTTCCTTGCCGGGGCTCTGGTAGCAAAAAGAGCTTAAAAGAAACAAAAGAAGAAACTGAGTATCAAACACTGAAATCTAATACAGAAAGCAAGCACTGATTGTACTGTATATCTCTTGTGTTTTACAGCCACTGGTCACATCTGCGCATGCATCAGGTCCAAGGTCTTTTCCCCCTATATTGCTCCAAAGTTATTGTCACGCAAAAAGCTAAGGTACGAGGCCGAAGGAAAGGAAAATACCTTTATGGGCAAATACTCTCCATTATATTGAACACTACACAATTATTGACATTAACCTACATAAATTTCTTACCATTTTCAGAAACGGTCATGGGGATATTTACTTCCAAATAAGATCCTGCCCACACATTTACATGTACTGCATTTGTTTCCTGTAAAAGAAAACAGCCCAACTTATTTCTGGTAAATGTTCATATAATGAAAATCCTGTCATGCTTCTAAATAACTTTACAGTACACAACTATAGTCACAGAACATATGGAAAAAATTACACAAAGTTTTAAAATCGGGAGCCACGCTCAGACCACGTTATAAGCGGATATGCGTTGTAGCGGATCGCGCTATAACGGGGTTGAGTTGTACTTCCCTATTGGCATATTTCTGCGATTCTCTCCTTTACATGCGTCACGACGGAGGACGGAGGCAGAAGATGTTGGTGACCACAGGTCAGAAGAATGAAGGAACACTGACCAAGGAGAGACTGGATGTCTCAAGAGAAATGAAGAATTAACTACCTTTTGGACCTTTTATTCACATTGAATGATCTGAGTAATAGGATTCACTTGCTGATTTTGAGTTACACTTTTTAGACACTAGGTTTTTATTTAATATACGGTATGTACACTGTCTTATGACGTGATGCACCTTTTGGTATATACGAGTGATTTGGGGTATAAGCACTACATTTGGATAACTATTCTCTACTTCGTCACATCAACTTCCAAATAATTGATTTCACATTTTTATTTATCATATCTGCGAATTCACCATTTAACAAAATTATAAAGCACTTTCACTATCACTTGGTGGTGGGTCTCTCACTATCTTCTTTCACTTGTATTTAATATGGTTTCACTTTTGGGAGCGCATCTTCTCTATCTACTGTTCTAAATTTTCCAGACATAACCAGAACATTTACAGATGTGCTATTTAGTCAATTTATATTATACCATTATTTACCTACAGTACAGTACTGATTATGAAACATCCTTACCCTGTTTTTGGTAAAAAGCAGATCTATAGTAGCATTTGCAATGATGTTCATCCTTAGTTCAAATGCCTGTATCTGCCTCAGCTTTCCAGGCTCGGCCATTTCTGAAACTTTCATAACCTGGTAGTCTGGGGGGAAGAAAAATCTCCACAAACAGTCCCTAAAAAAGTAAAAGTAAAGAAGGAAAGCAGAAAATTAACATTTTACCACTTCAGGGCACTGAGGTTTCTACAAAACAATTTAGATTATGATGTGAGAATTAAACTAATAAGGAAGGAAGGAAATGGGAATGAGGAAAAATATGTAAAGATGGAGATTGTGGAAAGTGGTATGGCATCAGGATAACTACTGTCCTCCTGCTGGTATTGGGGTTGCCAGGTGGCCGGTAATAAACCGGACTTTCCTGTATTTGGACACTGTCCAGTAAAAAATTAGGGAATACTGGACATGTATGGGTCCGGTATTACCTTTCTGGACATGTATGGGTCCAGTATTACCACTCTGGACATGTATGGGTCCGGTATTACCTTTCTGGACATGTATGGGTCCGGTATTACCTCTCTGGACATGTATGATTACCTCTCGGGACTTAGTGATCTGGCCGACTTGGGGCCGCAGACTTTCTCCGATCATAGCGTGAGCAGGGCAGTTGCTAGGGGGCTTAGCAGTTTCCTCCATCCTGATTGGCTGCTGCTGTGTAATACAGCCAATCAAGATGCAGGTGTCAGGAGCTTGGGGGAAGGGCCACGGTGGAAGAAATAGCGTGGAGCAAAGAGACGTGATGTCATGAGTCTCTGTGTATTTGTCCTGGTGTGTGTTTCTGTGGTTGTTCTGTGGGGGAGAAAATGAGACAGATGGGGAAGGAGAGAAAATGAGAGGGATGGGGAGGGAAAGAAAATGAGAGGGATCGAGAGAGAATGAAAATGAGAGAGATGGGGAGAGAATGAAAATGAGAGAGATGGGGAGAGAATGAAAATGAGAGGGATGGGGAGAGAATATGAGAGGGATGGGGAGAGAATATGAGAGGGATGGGGGAGAGAAAAAGGAGGGATGGGAAGAGAAAAAGAGGGATGGGAAGAGAAAAAGAGGGATGGGAAGAGAAAAAGAGGGATGGGAAGAGGAAAAGAGGGATGGGAGAGAAAAAGAGGGATGGGAAGAGAAAAAGAGGGATGGGAAGAGAAAAAGAGGGATGGGAAGAGAAAAAGAGGGATGAGGAGGGAGAAAATATGAAAGGGAGGGAGAGAATATGAAAGGGAGGGAGAGAATATGAGAGGGAGGGAGAGAATATGAGAGGGAGGGTGAGGGAGAGAATATGAGAGGGATTGGGAGAAAATATGAAAGGGATGGGGGAGAGAAAAATGGGGATTGGGGAAAGAAAAAGAGGGATGGGGAGAGAAAGAGGGATGAGGAGGGAGAGAAAAGGAGAGGGGTGGGGAGGGAGAGAAAAAGAGGGATATGGGGGGGAGTAAATGAAAGGGATTGGTGGAGAGAAAATTAGAGGGATTGGGGGAGAGAAAATGAGAGGGATTGGGAGAGAAAATGAGAGGGAACAGACAGAGTGAATGAGAGAGAAGGAGAGAATAAGAGGAAGGAGGATGAGATGAGTGGAGGGGGTGAGAGGATGAGGGAATTGGGGTGTGAGGGGACGTGGGGTGAGTATGACTGCAAGTATATTATTTATACCAATACGTCATTTTTTTTTTATATATATATATATATAAATCTCACTGTGTGCGTCAATCTGCACCGTTTCACAAAAAAAATTCTATGGAGGGTGCACTACACTTTGACCATCTAATGGAATTAGAGAACAGTGTGTGAATAACAGAGGTTCACTGTGGTTTTAGTAAGCTTCAAGAAAAAGCCGTTTGTGTCTTGTGTTTCTCCCCTCCTCTAACAAATTTTAGACATACCTCTGTCTATCAGCCCAGGGCCCGTAGTTAAAGTCTGTTCCCTTTCCACAAACAATGTCTAAACCCCAACATGGGGGCAGGTCTTGCAGCTTTGCATCTTCTGTGCTGGCGTCATCTTCAACGTTTTCCCCTGACACTTCTGGAACAAGCCCTTTAAAGGAATTCAACAAGTTTCACTCTGTACTATATTTGAAGCAATACAAATATGAAGCTAATGAACAGAATCATAATTCCTAAAAAAAATTGCACAATCTATTTTAAAAATGTAACCTGTTAAGAAACCTTCACTCCAGCCAGATGAAGCAGGAACTACGTCAGCTGTATGTAGAGGTCACGAGGCGCTGCTACGTGAGTTGCTATTGGTGGAGCAGTGATCGGTAGGAGAGAGGAATACATACAGGTGACGGAGTTCCACGGGTCCGGACATGGTACATCTTCTCCTTCGGCTGCATTTCCGGATCTCCCGGTCACCACTCGCACCATTTAAAGCTAGTTGCAAGTCTTATTCTGTTATATTGAAATGTATTTTTATCATTATGTAATGTATGGTCCGGTTTCCTTCTCAGTGCGCTTGCCACCTCTTTTCTCTTTGGCTGCATTGTGAGCTCCTTTAAGGGGGTCTCACGTTTTAGGAGATTGTGGAGCACCCCCTGCGGACGGCTGCAAGAGATCCGCAGTTCATCACAAACACATGAGACAGCGCGAGCGCGGAAATCCATATATAAAGCTCAACTTAACCCTCTAAGAAAACTGCAAAGCTTCAGTATGGAGGAGCTGCTGGTAGGGGGGGGGGGGGGGGGGCGGGAGGAGGGGAGATAGGAATAGGCAAAGTGAAGAAAAAGTCCATCAGCAAAGTGATCCTGAATTAGTTTCAAGTTGACGCTCATTCCGCACATCAGAGAAGCACATTTGACAGGATATATAAAGTGACAACATTACATCCATCTCTGAAATGGATTAACTGTAAAGCCAATTATTTATATCTGCAGCTATTTATATCCTTCAGCAGCAGATTACCTGGCTCATCCATGTAGTAGTAGATGTCAACATCATTAGACTGCATGACCACAAAACCTTCTCCCATGAGCCTAGGGGGCCTACGACAGAGAATAGAGAAAAGCATGTAATACACGGCAGGTAGCATTTTGTCAATTTAAATGATAATCTAGCGTTAAAACCACTTTCGCTAGCAAAAAAAGCACACAAAAAAATAATGACAAATACCTTCATTAAATAATATTGAAAGAGAGAACATTACAGGTTAAAGATACACACCAAGATCAAAAATCCTCTGAAGCCAATGTCTAATTTGTGTCCATAATGGGACTATCCGAGGACAAGACCACAACATGTGTAACAGGTTCGTCGATGCTCCACACTGTCTTGGGCACAGAGGAGAGCATCCTGGTCAAACCTTGCTAATTTCTGTGGAGTGAGATACCACCTCATAAGGACTTTATATGCGTTCTCCTTTAAAGTAGTGCATATCGAGCTTTTAGCTGCTGCTATTACAATAGCCAACCAATCTTCTTCGCTCACCTCTTCTCCCAGATCTGCTTCCCATTTAACCATATAAGGTAATTTATAATTTTCTGTAGAGTTTGAACCGACCACTTCTTTATACATCTGCGATATAAGTCCCTTTCTATTTGTCTCTCTTAGACAGAGCTTTTCAAACGTAGTCAATGGGGGAAAGGGAGAATGTTTATTATAGAATGCTCTGATCTGAAGGTATCTAAAAAATTCCGTATGGGGTCTCTCTTTGTCTGATCTAATTTGTTCAAATGTTTTAATTTTGACCTCACTATTCCTCCGGATCCATGGATATTCCTTTTGAATAGACCTTGGCTGGGCCTTTCCAAAACAGGTAACAAATTGATTATGCATTTAGCAACAGCCACGAGGTCCGCGATCACGGCACCGTGGAAACAAGCAGAGATTCCAAATATCCCCCAGATTAGGAATAGAATGTGGTATATTTGCCAGATGGAAAAATTAACGAGTTTGGTTAATGACACTGGCGCCAAATTTATAAAAGTCTGGACGCCGTGGTTGGCCCAGACAGACATCCCAGGAGTAGAGAGAACCACAATCTGGCAATGATAGAGATAAATGAAATATGGGTAAGAATAGGAGTAATAGTAAAATAACAGAAGCAGAGTTCTCACACCTGTTATCCGCCTCCCCCCGCCCCCTTTTTTTTTGTGTCTTTTGGTTGTTTTTTTTGCTTGTTTACAAACAGATAACATGTTACAATTTTGTTAAGAATATTTTTTTTTCCCGTTTGAAAGTTCTAAATATGCAATGTTTAATTTGATATGAAAAAATTCAATAAAAATTTGAAGTTGAAAAAAAAAAAAAGATACACAGCAAGAGATAATTATTTGCCAATATGTTTTATAAATGACGTTTATTTTAGTTTGTATTTGCCTCATTTATTGTAACTTGCATCCCTTTACCGGCTATCAACACTGGAACGCACTTTCCTATCGCTGGAATGTCACCGCAGGAATATGGATTTGGATTATGGAATATGGATTTAGTCCATCGTTGGTGTCAAAACTGAGCCTGCTTAACTGTGGTCAGAAATCACACCTGTTCAGCCACCACATTTATGACTTCGGTATTGGATGTCTAATATAGACTAGTCCTGATGCTTATATCTGTTACTGGAGTACCAAATATTACAAAGGTATAGTGCTTTGTCTACACTAACCCCGCTGACAATGGGGGTCTTATCATAAATTGCACAGCAACGCATGGCATAAAGAGCTGACTATTAAAAACGAACCCATAATGTACATGTTTAAAATGCTGCCCAAGTTCACTTGGCATGTTACGTGGCATTTGGATATTAAAGCTTTGAAAAAAATGCCCACTTTTGGCGTTCAAACAATAATGAAAAACTCCAAATAGTTAAAGTTAGACAGAGGTTACCGGGTGCACCAGGAGACAAACCGTCATTTGTCATTAGCACAAGGTGAAAGTAAAGCGGTTCTCCCAACAAAATTATTTTATTCAACCGCATGGTGTAAGACCAACATGTCAGTCACAGCAGCCTAACCCTGAGGAAAGGATGTTGGTCATTCACCATGCGAATGAATAACAATTCTGTAAATTCAATCTGTTGGAGTGTACGGAGAACCTCTCTATAACGTCACCATTTACATACTAAACACACAAACCTTTTAAATGTCACAGCTGCTTGCTGTATGATTTCCAACACATTTACATTTTAGTGATAATGAAAAACACAAAGAAGAAAACAAAACTGAAAGTAAAAGGTACAACAACTTTAGGAGTCCTAAATAGGGTGACCCGATGTCCCGGTTTAGCCGGGACAGTCATTTTTTTAAGGTTTGTCCCGGCTGCCCCACATTCTTTAAAATGTCCCATTTTTTTTCTGACTGTCCCGGTTTTGACCATCAAAGCAGGGGGGGGCAATAAGGAGAGCAGGAGGAGAGCGGAGGCCGGCTTTGAGCTGCAGAGGGTGGGGCAGAGTTAGCTTTAGCGGAGCCCCAGCAGTGAGACCCGAAAGTGAGTCAGTGAGAGCTTCTGGTGTTTGTTGCAAGGGCTCAAGATGGCTTCTCCCCCCACCCATGTTCCACAGTGACAGGTAGGATCCAGAATGGGGAGAGAGAGAGACAGACACAGCATGGGGAGCGAGCGAGTCAGACACAGCATGGGGAGCGAGCGAGTCAGACACAGCATGGGGAGCGAGCGAGTCAGACACAGCATGGAGAGCGAGCGAGTCAGACACAGCATGGGGAGCGAGCGAGTCAGACACAGCATGGGGAGCGAGCGAGTTAGACAGAATGGGCAGAGGGACAGAGACAGAATGGGGAGAGGGACAGAGACAGAATAGGGAGAGGGACAGAGACAGAATGGGGAGAGGGACAGAGACAGAATGGGGAGAGGGACAGAGACAGAATGGGGAGAGGGACAGAGACAGAATGGGGAGAGGGACAGAGACAGAATGGGGAGAGGGACAGAGACAGAATGGGGAGAGGGACAGAGACAGAATGGGGAGAGGGACAGAGACAGAATGGGGAGAGGGACAGAGACAGAATGGGGAGAGGGACAGACACAGAATGAGGGAGAGGGACAGGCACAGAATGAAGGAGAGGGACAGGCACAGAATGAGGGAGAGAGAGAGAGACAGAATGGGGGAGAGAATATGGGGGAAAGAGAGAGACACAGGGAATGGGGGCGAGAGACAGAGAATAGGGGCGAGAGACACAGAATGGGGGCGAGAGAGACAAAGAATGGGGCAGAGACATAGAATGGGGAGAGACAGAGAATGGGGCGAGAGAGAGAAAATGGGGGAGAGAGAATGGAGAAGGGTGGAACGAGACGGAAGGATGGGGGAATAAGAATGGGGGTGTGGGGGTTAACGAGAATGGAGGGAATGGGGGGTGTGTGTGAGAAGGAGGGACAGAGAGGGACGGAGAGACATAAAGGAGACAAAGCGCAGTTGGTGGTCAATTGTTTTATATTTTTTTTAATGTGTCCCGGTTTTTACTTTTGTAAATCTTGTCACCCTAGTCCTAAAGCGACATTTTCCAACAAGCTAACAAGGCAATAATCCTTAAAAGTGAAATTCTAATCATTTCCATTAAGAAACAATATATTTAGGTTTCTCTTTTCTGACAGGATCCCGCATTTCAGCTGTTTATTCGGTTTGTTTTCTTACACCTTTGAACCTTGCCCCAATATGGCACTATTCGATTCCTGCAAAACTCCCTGCATGCCAGAGCACCAGGGTGGATAAAGACAGGGCACTTAGTCTGTAGAATGTGCTCAGCACAAAGTGACATTATACAAAATGGAGGCGTTTAAGGAATGAAGACTTTCCCACCCTTAAGATTATCACATGAAAGCTCTAATTTACGCACAACTTAATGTGACAAAATAGTTTGCCATCACCAACACACAGTGATATCACACAAAATGGGGGAGTTAAAGTTAAGGACCTGGCCCTTCCACACTTCAGTTTGCCATGTTTACAAACAAAAAAAAAAGAGTTATTTTAAATACTAACAGTATTGAACACCCCAGATTTCACAATTTAACACCAAACAAATAAGCTGTGGGTTCATATGGGTCCTAGAAAAGACAGCCCCTTTAAGTCATGTGTCAGCTGGGGCTGCCCTAAATGGAGCTGGGGAAAAAACAGTCGTTGCCACAACCTATTGCAAATAAAATGCTTCCTGCTACGTGATAAAAGATTTATTTCTGCTTTGTTAACACAGTGACCTAATGAATAAGAGTGTTCTGAAAAGGACCGCACCTAACACATACCAACACGGTAACTCGTAATGCATCAGTCACTACGAACAGTGTTCATACCACAACAAAAGGAAAAAAAGATGCCAATCTGCCTTTTGACAGTTTAAAATAAGGCAAATGTCAAATCATCTAATGAAAATAAGTATCATAGTAGTCTTAACATAGTAGTGAAGCAGGGGATGTCCAGAGCTGTACCCCAATAATTATAGCTCCGGGGACCCCCCATTTCCAGACACTTCCGTAGGGGGCGTCCGTAGCAGCTCCGCTCAAAGGGATCCCATATTGGCAGTGTTACAAAGCTCCCACGTCCTGCGGGCCAATAGGAAACCGTGACGTCCTCAGGTTCGGCTTCCTATTGACCGGCACCCCTTTTGAGGCGTGTATCTTGGGAAGCAGGGCGCCCCCGGAGCTGAAATGAATGGGGTTCAGCTCCGAACACCCCCTGCTTCAAACCAATGTTAAAAAATAATAAATAAATGGCATGAATTGTTCCTTTAATCATAATGCAACTGTTGGGATGAATCCCGAGGAATGAAGAAGAATTTTGCAGCACAAATGTTACCTTCTTTTTGGGTGCTTAGTTTTATATTTGTAAATATAACCTCAAACTGAAAGGCATGTGAGGCGTCTCCCAGGTAACCTCATTTCTGAAGGGTTCTGTCAAGACCTACTTTGAAAACTCTACTTTCTACTTGTCCTAAATTTCCGCATTATTCATCAGTTCTGTCTGGACTTTTTTTACATACCGACGTGCTCAGGGAAAAGGCTGATACAAGTCTGATAAAAAGGACAAAATATTCGTGCCTGATCGCAATGCTATTTTTGGATGATGCGTCAGTATTATTCACATGTTATAAACTTGACATTTGCTTCTCCCCTTTCTTTTTCAAACAAACCCTTTTTTGCTTCTACAGTGGATTCCAGGAGTCACATATGGTTTATTCAATTTGTAACAAAGGGAAATCACTTATGTAACACTTGGTGTCGAATTTTTTTTTAAGTGGTTTGATTGAAAATCCATTGCATACACCTTGATCAAGTTCAGCATTGTAAGCATAATTGTAAAAGTGTCTACAAGTGGGGTTTTTGGGGAGGGGGAGGGGAAGGGGTGTAGAAAGACACTTTTTGTACAGCTGTCAATCTTTTGGAAGTCACGTCCCAAAATGCCAAGTATTGAGCTATGCAAGTCACACCTTCGAAAAAGGGGGTGGGTAATTGACAGATGTACCACCAATACAGACTTTCTACACGTCCTCTCTCAACACCCTAAAAATACTTACCTGTCTTGGGGGGACAGGTGGAGGGCGAGAGCATTAGGGCTGTATTACCTTAAGAATGGAGTGGTGGAGGTTGTATTATTGCTGCGGGTGGAGTGGTGACTAGGGACCATAAATTATATTTTGTGTTACTTAAGTATTTCTCTTTCTCTGAAATTGAAGACTTCTGGAAGATTTGACTTTAGTGTATTGTTGGAATGAGATTAAAATATAGGGTTTTTTTCTAAATAAAAAGATTTTCAAACCTTTTAAGAAAAAATGGTAGCAATAAGATGAATTAATTAGATTACCCCTCCTAAAACATGTTTAAGAACACCAATAAGATTTACTCCATTCAGCCCTGGAAGGACTAGTTCAATTAGGAATGTTATTTAACACAAGATGCTTTATTTTGTCATGAATAAGTACCATGTGCCATTAAAAACCGTTTTTTTTTTTTAATATGGCTTTGACTTTGTGTCCTTGTCATATTCTCATTACACGTCACAAGAGCGCCGGCTATAAAAAAAAAAGCAGAAAAATCACCAACTTTAATTAACTTGCAGAGGCCCAGATCCACAAAATGGTGCTACATTTAGCACACATTTCTACCTGAAGATTAGCACGATTTTGTGGATCTGAGAATGCAGTTTTTGAGCTTAAGGCACAAGATGTAAGAATGAGGCTCTTTACATTGAAAGGGAAACTGTATGGTGCATGCTGGGAAGCTCAAGGAAATGGCTGCCTAGCACGAGCTCCTCAAGACTCCGGATTTAGAGTAAGCAAAAAGCAATGAAAAAAACATCTACCAACCTCACGAACGTCAAGGAACAGTCATCCAGCTGACCCAAGATGTATCCGAAGGTATCAGCAAAGAAAAAGAATAAAACGGCTCTCTCTACATACTTTAAGCACAAAACGGCCATGAAGACAACACGGGCTGCAGAACAAATCTCAAGTGAGGGCTCCGAATCAGAGCAGGAATCAGACCAAGCAGGAATCAGACCAAGAAGAAATGAACCAACAAGTCACGAAAAAGAATATAAAAAATCTGCCCAGCGATCTCAAGATCTGGCTCCACAGCGAAGTAAAGGAAATAAAGAAGGAGCTCACCTCTCTAGGCAGCAGGACAGATGCCCTAGAATAGAGGTTAGAATCTAACCTCATCTAACCGTTAGATGATACCATCACGGTCTTAAATAAAAACGTAAAGAAAACTGAGCAACTAACGAACCAAATGATAGAGATACCGGACCGGACTGAAGATGCAGAAAACAGGGACATGAGCAACCCGGGAGTGGGGGGACCAACCAAGACTGGACGGAGAGACAGTCCAACTCCGCTCCCGGCTGCAGGAAGCCAGAGTCGCATGTGGCCCAATTCGAGGAGACGTTCGCTCGCCTGCGGCCTTTTTTCCGATGCCCCTGGGAGTCCAACCAACCCTTCCCCGATGGCCTCCGGCCCGATCAGAAGGCAGCGGAGCTTTGGGAGGAGGGGACCCCCAGCCGACATGGAGACAGGACGGGGGGGGCGCCCCACTTCAGTTCCCAGTCGTGTGAGGCCCAGACCACGCGAAGCCCAAACCAAAGGGACGCCCATTACACCTGCGGCCTTTCCCTGCTGCCCCTAGAGGCCCGACCAACTCATCCCCGGTGGCCTCACACCTGATCCGGATGGCGGGGGGCTCTGGGGGAACCGGAAAGGAAGGGGTCGTGGTTGGGGCGGAGTGGCGTCTGGTGGGCATGTCGCTGCTCTTGGCCCGCGGGGTGTGGCCCAAATCGAGGCCCACCCCCCTCCCCCTCTCATCTGCAGCCCTCCCTCTGCGGTCCCTGAATAAGCGACCAACCCTCCCCCGGCAGCCTCCCATCCGATACTGAGGCGGGGGAGTGCTGGGGGGGGGGCCCAGGCCAAGCCAGGAATGGGTCTCAGGGGCATGTGCATCGGTTCCTGAACCACGTGTTGCTCGGGTGTTATGTGAGGCCCCGGAAGGGGAGCGCGTGCTCCCACGGGCACAGAGGGAGCGGGGCAAAAGACCCGGGGGGAAGGGGGGGAGTCTGGAAGAGGTGGATGCGGCAGGACCTAAGAATGTGGACCGCCCATGACACCACCCCACCTGACACCACAAGGATAATATATGTATAATCCCATACAAATGTTTTAAACTGTCCCCCCTCCCTCCATCACCCTCACCCCTTCCCCAACCACTCCTCACCCTACCCCAATTCTATCCCCCCCAACACCACAAGGAAAATGTATGTGGGGAGGAAGGAGAGAAAGGGGGGGGAAATATATATAAAAATGGTTGAACCTGTCCCCACGCCTGATCAAGAGGTGGCAATCCTCATTCTGGAGTGCTACAATATATTCTAAAGTACAAGTTATCCCGCAATCTTCCCAATGGCATTGTCACCAATTTCCCATAATGTTAAAGGATTTAACAGCCTTGTAAAAGAAAAATAGCAACGGCTGACCACAAAAGAAAGAAAGCGTATATTATTCTACTACAAGAAACACTAACAAAACGAGCGCCCCTAAATGCTTTGACAAAAACTATCACCAACTTTGACATATCTTCATTCAAAAGTAAAAAAAGGGAAGTTATAACTCTAATCCACAACCAAATTCCCTTCATAATTGACTAAATTCAAAAAGATTAAGGGCCTCATGCAGTAAGTGGCGCAAAGTCACTTTTCGCCCTTTTTGCGCCAAAAAATGCATACCCCGATTTAGAAAGGGCCGAAAACTTGACGAAAAGCAAAAAAAATGCCACGTTTGTTCGATGGTTTTTTTTTTCCGCCATCGGCGCGGCGAAAAGGCACTTTGCGCCTCAACTAGCCATGTTTTGAAACCCGCTCAATTCTAGTAGTGGCGAGTAGCTTTGCTCCGCTATTCGCCACTCTAGAATTGAGATTTTCACGGTAATCCGTCTCACCCAAAAAAGTTGACACGTTGCTGGGGAGAGGCTGCGGATGAGCGGCGGAACGGCCTTTTTCCTGCCTGGGATTGATGCCGGAGGTCTCGGAGCTGATACCATTAATACCAGCACCGGAGCCCCCCGGCATGCATCCGAGGCAGGAAAAATGCATTTAAAGGCCACTTCATTACCTTAGCGGCTAACCGCTAAGGCAATGAAGGGGTTAACCAACCGTGTGAGGTTTATTGTGGGTAGCGGGGTGGGTGAAGGGGGTATTTGGCCCTTGGTGGTTGTTTAGGGCTTGCGGGGGGGTTGCGGGTGCACTTAACTCCTTCATGACCTTAGTGGTTAATACCGCTACGGTCATGAAGGGGTTGAGCCCTCCCGCTACCCAACCGCCTATAAAAGCCTATATCGTCTCATTTTGAAGGCAGACGCCACGGAGGACAGACCTCCAGAAAAAAGAAGAGAAGAGGGCGTGGCAGCAGACGGTAAGAAGACCCCCAGAAGAAGACGGAAGAACACAGATGAAGACGGTGACGGAATGGATTATTATTATTTTATGGTTTTATATTTTATGGCTCCTGTTGCTGAGCGTGGATTTGTACGAGAGCTTGGTGTTCAACGGGAGTCGGAGAGTGGGGCAGATAATGGTAAGTTAACAAAAGAAATGTATTTTTTTTTTTTTACTTTAACTGTTTTTTGTAATTTTTTATATGTGATACAATTTTTTTCCATTCTCATTTCTTGCCACTGTATGTATGTATGTCTCTATCGATATATACATACAGGGTAAGAAATTATTTGGTTGGGAATGCTTGTTTGCACTATGTAAATGTATTTTGATATGCTGCTATTCTTAAATGTGTGTAAAGTTATTATTAATTAGATAGATGTAATTTTTGGTGTTGTATGTTGTACTTTAGGTCAGGGTGAGGCTTGCTTTTTTTATAGTGGTTTTTTTTGGTACTACTATTTTGTCAGATGTTAACTATGTTGGATAATGGGTTTGTTTAACGATTAAAAGAGTTAATTGTGTAATTGATTTGGATGGTATTTTAATTGTTTTGGGATTTGATTAATTAATGGTAATTTATTTTGGTTGCCTTGCGTGGTTTAAATAGTATACTTATTTGGATTTCAGTGTATTTTCTTTTGAATATTTTATTGTTAACATTGATTGGCAGAGTGTACATGGTACACAGATTTTATGCATCATGTATACAATGTAAATTCAATGTTTTGATTATATTATACATGATGAACCAATATACAAAGAAATGTTTAAGGGTTAACAAAAACATGCACAAATAAAAATACCACTTCTCCATATCAGCCACAGTCTAACAAAATCCTATTTCCTAATTAAATCATTCTCATATATATATGTGTGTATGTATAAATATTAAAATCTATCTATATATATGTATATATAATCTATATATATATATATATATATATATATATATATGTAGATATATAGTTACATGATGAAGCCACAGTACAAATGAATGGGTGAAGGGTGGGTATCGGGCCAGGGTGGCTTAACCCCTTAATTACCATTGCGGTTATTATCCGATAAGGTGATTAAGGGGTTAATTGATATCAGAATGTAATTGCAATGTATTGGCTATGTATTTTGTTGGCAACGGAGGACACGGATTTTGCTGGCGAGGGGGCTTCTTATTGATGAGGTCAGTAGAACTTTATTTATTTTATTATGCTACTTAATGTCTTTAATGATATGAAAATAATCTATTATCCCTATCTGGATAATAGTTATTTTGCACATTATTGTACTGTATGTGTGTGTGGGGGGGATTGATGTATTTAATGTATAGGACATGTTTATTTTTTTTATATACAGGGTTGTTTCCTCAGGTCTGCGGGGGACCTATGGAGACCACCTGCGGTCTCCTCTGGCTTCTCACAGGTAAACGGCTGCCGGGTCCTCGGGGGACACCTGCGGGGAAGAACCGGTGGCCCCACATCTGTGGGGGCACCGCGGACCCGTAGGGACCACCCGAGGGCCCCCAGACCCCTGTGGGAACCACCCGAGGCCCCTTAGACACCTGTGGGTCTGACCCGGGGCCCCCCAGACAGCCGCGGGCCTACCCGTGGGGTCCCCATTGTGGCCCACAGTGACCCGTGGAGACCACCTGGTGGACCACGGCGCCTGGCGGGGACCACCCATAGGCCTCCAGACCCTGTTTGAAACATGGTGCTGGGCTACTGTAGGTCTGTGAGGTGACCCGTCAGGCCCACCGGGGACTCCCGTGGGCCTGGGGTATTAACCCTTTATGTAAAATAATAAATCATGTATTTATGGGGGGGCACAGGGGATGGGTTATGTATTTAATAAATATAATGATGTTTATTGTGGGGCTGTGTATTGTTTTTATTGTGGGTACTGTGGGTGGGGGAAGGGGGTATTGGCCCCAAGGGTATGTGGGTAGGCCTCCCGGCTGGGTATTGGGTGAGGTTGGTTAGGCCTCACGGGGTGGGGGAGTAGTGGGGGAGGGTATGTAGGTTTCCCGAGTGGTGGGTGAGGGTGGGTTAACCCCTTAATGACTGTAGCGGTTAATAACAGCTATGGTGATTAAGGGGTTAGGGGACATTACATTGGCTGTTTTTAATCTTGTTCATGTTTTGCAGCATCGGAGGGGCATGGACGGTGATGAAGATGAGGATGGCCTTCATCGTGGCAGCCGGACATGGTTGAGTGCTATATGTATTTATTGTTCTTTATGTATTTTAAATGGGCAAATTCACTATTATCCATATGTGGATAATATTAATTTTGCACATTACTATACTGTATGTGTTACGGGTGGTGTATTTATGTGTTGTAATTTTTTTAGGGGTGCACTGAATTGGTACTGCAGGCCTGCTGGGAACACCCGAGGGCCACCGCCGGCCTATAGTATCATTGTGTGCATCCCAAAAATGTGATATATGTAATGGGGGTATAGGGGTTGTTGGGGGCACAGGGTGTGTATGTTTATTGCAATGTTTATTGGGGGCAATTGTCCCCAATAAACATGCTATTATGCCTTAACCCTTTCATTGCCTTAGCGGCTATCCGCTATGGTAATGAAGCAGCATTAATGTATTTTCATAATATTGTGCGGGAGCAGGGGGTCCCCTGAACTGAACCGCATTGATTTGTGGCTCAGGGACCCCCTGCTTTCCGAGTTACAAGCTCCGGTTTGGGGCATCGGTGCCAGTGTCGCCACCATCTTTATAGCGGGCACGTCGCGTATGGGACGCTATAAAGATGGCGGCGACACTGGCACCCGATGACACATACCGGGGGCCTGTAACTCGGGAAGCAGGGGGTCCCTGATCCACAAAGCAATGCGGTTCATCTCAGGGGACCACCTGCTCACAGTACACCATTATTAAAAATATATTCATGCTGCTTCGTTAACATAGCACATAGCCGCAAAGGTAATGAATAATTGTTTATTGATATGGGTGTCTTATTCATAGTGTAGATGTGCAGAGGGTCTCCGGAGCTGAACTGCTTTGGTTTTAGGTCCGGGGACCCCCTGCTTCCCGAGATACAGGTCCCTTTATGGGGTGCCTGTATCCCTCTGCTTTGTTTACATTCCGCGGTCACGTGATCTGGACATTTAAATGCAGAGGGATACCGACACCTCTTAACGGGGCCTGAATCTCGGGAAGCAGTGGGTCCCCGGACCTGAAACCAATGCGGTTCAGCTCCGGAGCCCCCCTGCACATGTACACTATGAATAAAATTGTATTTAAAAGATTTTTTAATGTGCCGATGTTTGCGCCGAGACAGCGGCGGATCTCTCTCTGCTGCACACACATCTTGGTAGGGGACGGCTTCTCGGCAGCTTCTCGCCAGGCAGACTGTCTCGCCACCGGTTACTCGCCATGTTTGGGAATGTTGCTCTCGCTGTGATTCGCCAGGGATTCGGCCCTTCCTGCATACAGCGAGGGCAACACGCCAAAAACATGGCGAATTCAAACCCCTGGCGAATGCAATTTTCCGCCGCTTACTGCATGAACCCCTAAGACGGAAGATTCCTGATTCTGATCGGATCTCTATACAGACAGGCCCTGACCATCGCAAATACACACGCCCCCAAAACTAGCTCAAAGTTCCTCTCAGGTTTCTTTCAAACTCTTAGACAGGTGGCCAAAGGGTATATGATAGCAGATTTCAAAACCCTCTCCTAGACAGGTCTGGAATGCCACAGCAGCGCAGAAGTGAAGATATCAGGAACCGCAAGGGGCCCGGGTGGCCAGGCTCTCGACTCACGGGGCCCGGAACGCCAACCCCGGCAGACCCCCCTGTTGGCGGGCCTGACCCTAATATTAGGAACTAAGAGAGCCAAACTAGTAGATATCTGGAGGGAGATGCACCCGCAAGAGAAAGATTATACTTTTTTCTCTCACCCCCATCAATCTTACACTAGAATAGACTACTTTTTTGTGTCAAGTAGTCTAATTCCCAAAATCTCACACTCCAAAATATATGATATTACCTGGTCGGACCACGTCCCTATTGAATTGAGATGCACCCAGCTGAATATAAAAAAACAAGGAACATTCTGGAAACTAAACAAATCTATATTAAAAATCTTAGAAGTCTGCTCAAGCATATGCGAAGAATTAAATACTACTTCAGAGATAATAAAGAAAGTGATACCTCCCTGACAACTCTATGGGAAGCACACAAAGCAACGCTAAGAAGGTCCTTAATAAGCTTAACAACACATAGGAAAGGAGCTAGGATCAAGAAAATCACAGAAGTCCAAGCACAGATAACAGAACTCTCCAAAGCCCACAAAAAGGATGGAAAGGAAGCCATGCTAAAACAATTAAAAGATGCCATGGTAGAACATAATATACTTTTAGCACCACAAGTGGAACAATCCCTCAATTGGTCAAAAAGAAAATTCTATGAAAAATCTAATAAGCCTGACTATGCTAACGACCAAATTAAGAAATAACCACTCGTCCCCAAAATATCCATGCAATTAAGCTAGGATCAGGTGTGACTACATCAAACCCCAAAACTATGGCACAGGAGTTCCAAAGATATTACGCAGATCTACTGTATATAATGGCCAAAAGGTACAGCAAAGTAAAAAAAACTCCAATGAAATACACATCTTTTTAGCCTCAGCAATTCTTCCCACACTAAATAAAGCAGAGTGAGAGGAATTAGGAAAAGAAATCACACTAGAGGAAATTCTATATGTCATTAAAAACCTAAAACCCTCCAAAGCCCCAGGACCTGATGGGTTCTCAAACCTCTATTACAAAAAAATTGCCAATCTACTGGCCCCGCACCTCCTGAGAGTACTCAATTCAGTCCTGACACGATTCTCTTTCCCACCTAACATGTTGCAAGCCTCTATCACTTTAATCCACAATCAAGGAAAAGACCAGACAAACTGTGCCAGCTATAGACCAATCTCGCTGATCAACTCAGGTCTGAAAATATACTCTAAAATTCTAGCAAACCGAATCAGTGCAATTCTCCCCTCACTGGTGCACCCAGACCAAATGGGGATTTATACAAGGTAGGCAAGCCGCAGATAATACAAGAAGGATAATAGATTTTATAGACTGGGCTAACAAAAAAAAAAAAAAACCCCACTATGGTACTAGGGCTTGATGCTGAAAAAGCATTAGATCGGATAGATTGGTCCTACATGGTCGCAGTCATCGGATCTTTTGGCTTTGGTAAAAGAATTAGGAAGGCAATCTCAGCCCTATATTTAAATCCTGAGGCAAACGTGGTCTGCCAAGGCCTCCCATCTGATCGGTTTAATATCAAAAGTGGCACGAGAAAAGGTTGCCCTCTTTCCCCCCTGCTATTTGCCCACAGTGTAATTCTCAGTGTCTAAACCTTTGACATCTCTCCCAAGTCTGTTCTCCATGCCCTCAACCCTTAACAAAATATCAGGCTTCAAAATTAATAACTCCAAATACGAAGCAATAAATATCAATCTCCCAAAAGAAGTGGAAAAAATTATAGCGTATAACTTCAACTTCAGGTGACAACCCAAATGTTTTAAATATTTGGGAGTGAACATTACCAACAACTCCAAATCACTTTATCAAGCGAACAACCCTAACCTACTCAAAACCCTTACAGCGGACATTAAGATATGGTCAGGGTTTAATATCTCCTGGATTGGGAACGTACACTGCACTAAGATGAACTTGCTCCCGCGTATCTTATACCTTTTCCAAACACTGCCAATAACAATAATAAAGAAAGATATATCCTCTCTCCAGTAACGAATTACCAGGTTTATTTGGAATGATTAAAAAACAAGGATAAGCAAAAAGATTCTGATAAGACCAAGTAAGGCTGGAGGTCTAGCATTAACAGGAAAGCTGATCCAGGGCTCCACGTGTTTTTAGCAAAATAATTTATTCATAATACATAATTCAAGTGTATCATGAATAAATTCTTTTGCTAAAAACCCGTGGAGCCCTGGATCATCTTTCCTCTTGCTGTATACTTGGATTGCTGCAGATAGGCCCTCCTTGAACCAGGAGCTCCGGCATTGTGTGCAAGTACCGCATTTTTTGCATTTATTTGCACTGTTCTGGTGTGCTACATACCCATATACCTTTGGAGGTCTAGCATTGCCATGTTTGTTGTCATACCACAAAGCGGCCCAACTCAGACAATTAATCCAATGGCACTCAGAACGAGGTCTTAAGAGATGGACAGAAATAGAAAACTCAGTATGCCACCCAGTGGATCTAAACCTTCTACTCTGGCTCCCTGGTAAAGCAAGAGAAAAAATGGGTTATATGCTACCTACCATGTGTAACTCACTAAAGGTCTGGGACGCCACAAAATTTAGATTTGCACTAACATCCAAAAATTCCCTGATGACTCCTATTCTAAACAACCCAGAATTTACCCCAAGGCTAGAATATAATAATTTCTCATCCTGGACCCAAGCAGGAATCTCAAGATTAAGAGACCCAGGTGCCAAAATGAGATATTAAACTATTTGACCAAATAAAAACAGA
The DNA here is from genome assembly GCF_040206685.1 of Ascaphus truei. NCBI lineage: Eukaryota > Metazoa > Chordata > Amphibia > Anura > Ascaphidae > Ascaphus > Ascaphus truei. The sequence continues at coordinate 441,257,312 of NC_134483.1, forward strand.
GAAGGACATCACAAGCTCAGATTTTTTTTATAGATATCTTCAATTAAGAGCATTCTACGTTAACATACACCCATCAGGTCCCCTAACCAACTTTGAGAAACTCTGCCTGAAAGACAAGCACGCAGGGGCTGATATCCCAACTCTATAAAGAACTAACACTCACAAATGACGAAGCAGTGAGAAAACTAAAAGGTATGTCTCAATGGGAGGAATATTTAGGTGAGGTGCTAGATGAGGAAACGTGGAACCAAATATTTCGGGCGGTCGCTAGGAGCTCAATATGCACCAACCTGAAGGAAAACACTTACAAAGTACTCACTAGATGGTATCTTACACCTCACAAATTATCCAAATGTATACCGGGATACTCACCACTCTGCCCTAAAGGGTATGGAGCCCAAGCCACAATCCTACATATGTGTTGGTCCTGCCCACAAGTAGCCTCTCTTTGGAGAAAAATATGAAACGGGATGAGAATGATACTGGGTCTAGATGTACCATTTGACCTATGGTTATTCCTGCTCAATAGACCGACCCAGGGAATTCCCGTAACCTATCTTGCTCTCATTAGCCACTTTACAACCGTTACTAAAAAGCATACCTCAAATATCTAAAATAAGAAATAGGATTTGTTATATATGCCAAATGGAAAAATTGACTACTATATTAAATGACTCTGGCACAACATTTCAGAAAACTTAGCAACCCTGCCTAGCCCAATCGGACATCCAGGGTATAAACCCTTCCTCAATTATGACATAAAGGAACTACCGATTGGCATAAGCTCTCCCCCGGTAGGGAATAAGCTACGCCCGGAGCTAAATGGTAACCTCACGGAGACTTAACCCTCACAGTAACATCAAGCAGGGAATTCGATAACGAAAGAGAGGACACCATACAACCAAGAAAGCCCTCCTCCCCAGCCCCCAACTGCGTGTACGCCCTCCTATTTCTTGTTTTTCTTATTGCTGTAATTGTTTGTCCATGTATGTAAAATTATGTTTTCAATCAAATGTAAGTTTAAAAAAAAAAAGGGGGGAAACTATTAGAAACACAATAAAAAATGCTGTCCAGCCATAATATTTTGCCTGCAAAAAATAAAATCAAGATTCTGTCTTTTTATATAATATGAAAGTGAAAATAAACAGCAGACACAGCCATTTTATTTTTCTAGTGGGAAAGAAACAATATACAGCCAGCTGTTCGACCGCCACGCCAGCTGACAATGGCTGTGTGATGTCATAGGACCAAGCCATGACACGAGCAAGGGGGCAAAACACTAGCACTCAATAGCAGATCGTGCGTGAAACGGACAGACGAATCCTAAAAGTATTGAACGGTAGCGACATGAAAAAACATTGAGAGCAGTTGCTGAGTAATAACTCTACCTGTGCTGTAACAGCTATGTGACATTTTATTTGCAGTTCTAACAAAACTTGGGTACCAATAAAGAGTATAAAGCTGCAAATATAAAGTCTTACTCGTCATTTTGTAGACCAACGTATCTGGGGCTGGGGACCAGCATGACCCTGACGTTCTCCAGTTTGCCCTTCAAGATGTGCATGAACTGGTCCAGGTGACTTGATGGAGGCTTTGTGGTGTAGGTAAGAAATGCATCATCAAAGTTCACACATAACGTCTGAGGTTGGTAATGATTTCCAAATGCCAGTCGTCCCTACAAGTCAACAACAGTGTTTAGTTTCATCATTTTTAGTTTCCGTAATCATTTTTAAGTTTAATATGTAGAATATCAATGCAATATTTCCATTAGAATTGTGTAGGTTTGCAAATAAAATGGCAATTCCATAAAAACATATTTCACAGCGCAGAACGCTTTGGAGTGAATACAATAATAAAACTGAAACATTGATATACCGGAATGGGACATTTGGTTGCCGGCATTTTGCTGCGACCAAATGACAACGGTCTCCCGCAGACGGACCCTCTGCCGCTGGACACTGAGCCCCCGGCCACTTCTAACATAAGGTAAGTTTTATGGGTTTATAGGGTTAGGGTAGGGCAGTGGTGGCCAACATTACAGAAATTTACTCGTCTCATTGTCAAAGGGCCACAATAAGAAAACAATTCCAATTAATGCCTGTATTCACTGACAGAGAGGATAACCTGTCATGTGTAGTGCCCGTCAGGTTATGCTCTGTGTCAGTATGTACATCTAGTATGTGCCATCTAACTACATACTCTGTCAGTGTATAGTGCGGTATATAACTTAACGGCACTATACACTGACACTGGGTATAACATGACACAGAGTACAAGTGGGAGGGAGGAGAATGAAGGGGTGACACATGGGGAGGGGGTGACACATGGGGAGGGGGTGACACATGGGGAGGGGGTGACACATGGGGAGGGGGTGACACATGGGGAGGGGGTGACACATGGGGAGGGGGTGACACATGGGGAGGGGGTGACACATGGGGAGGGGGTGACACATGGGGAGGGGGAAGAGGGAAAGATATGGGGAGGAGGGAAGAGAGTTAAGGACATGGGATGGGGGGAAGACATGGGGAGAGGGGGGGAAGACATGGGGAGAGGGGGGGAAGAGAGGGAAAGACACATGGGAAGAGGGAAGAAAGGGAAAGAAACACGGGGAGAGGGCAAGAGGGGTGAAGAGAGGGAAAGACACAGGGGGAAGACATGGGGAGAGGAGGGGAAGAGAGGGTGACATGTGGAGGGGTGACATGGAGATGGGAAGAGGGTGTGACATGAAGAGGGAGGAGGGGTGACATGAGGATGGGCTGGGAGGAGTGACATGGGGAGAGGGGAAGAGGGTGTAACATGAGGAGGGGGAAAGAGCGAGTGGCATGGGGAGATGTGCCATTGGTATCAAGGGGGATGGGGGTAGTCAGGGAGTACAGGAGGGACAAGGGGGCAATGGGGTGATGGGGTGATTGTGGAGACTGTAGAGCAAGGTGGAGACACCCAGCACCACATGCCGCTCTCAGCAGACAGGGTGTATATTCACTGTACCCTGTGCTGTTTGGGAGCCAACTAGTAGTCGCTGTTTCATAAGAGCTCAGGAGAGGAACTGGTTAGGGTGCGATCTGACTTCTCTTCCATGTCTCTATGGTCTCTCTGCACTGTCTGCAATCAGAGCACCCATTTTGTTTCCCCTATAGGGGCCACACAAAGCACTTCAGGGCTGCATGCAGCTGAACCATAGGTTGGTCACCCCCTGGGTAGGGGGTTAACTTTAGGGGTTTTAGTGGTTAGGGTAGGGGGTTAACTTATGGTGTTCTTGGGTATGGAGTTAAGGTTTAGAGTATGGGTAGCATTAGTTAAGGGTTAACATTAGGTTTTAGGGTTAGTGTTATGGATTACAGGTATCTTATGGCATATAACGCATAATTAATACAGGTCACAGGTATATATATAGTATCATTATAAGGCCTAGTACAGCTTAGAGCATATTGTTAAAATCCTAGCTATTTTGTCTTAGAAATAATAGGTTGTTTTGCTGAGAAGTGACAGGATATTGGGACATAGGTACATACACATAAAAGAGGAAATAACTCGCGTAAACAGGCCGTGGTCAAACGGTAAATGCTGAAACACATCATACGTCAGTAAACTGTAATTCCTACTGATAAATACCATACGTCAGTAGCCACAGAGTATGGTAATATAACACGTACGCAGCAAACAATAAGATGCTATATAAGTTTGCGTGACTCCATATTGAATTAGAACCGAACCGAAATGAGAGATGAGACTTAGCTGAGACTGGCTGACCTATCATAAATATCTTTTGGTTTGTGAGTATGACAATGCATATTAGCTAAATAATCTCTGCATAGTTAGGAATGGATTGTTAGCATACTGTAACTGCTAGCCAATAGCTTACAAGTAGCTTGTTGTGATATTACTGGTTATTTCTTTGTTGTGATACAATATATGACAAACCTTATCTTATACAAACTCTGGGTGACCTTTCTTTATAATAATCTCACAATACTCTTGCAAGTAAGTGTGGCCGAGAATCTACAAGTACGACATTGTGGTTTGTGTTCTCTGCTTAGGGCAGGATATAACTTATCACGAGGCATTACTTGGGAGAGGAAGGTAGGCATCGAGCCCAGATTATGGCGCCCAACGTGGGGCTCGAACCCACGACCCTGAGATTAAGAGTCTCATGCTCTACCGACTGAGCCATAATCTGGGCTCGATGCCTACCTTCCTCTCCCAAGTAATGCCTCGTGATAAGTTATATCCTGCCCTAAGCAGAGAACACAAACCACGATGTCGTACTTGTAGATTCTCGGCCACACTCACTTGCAAGAGTATTGTGAGATTATTATAAAGAAAGGTCACTCAGAGTTTGTATAAGATAAGGTTTGTCATTTATTGTATCACAACAAAGAAATAACCAGTAATATCACAACAAGCTACTTGTAAGCTAATGGCTAGCAGTTACAGTATGCTAACAATCCATTCCTAACTATGCAGAGATTATTTAGCTAATATGCATTGTCATACTCACAAACAAAAAGATATTTATGATAGGTCAGCCAGTCGCAGCTAAGTCTCATCTCTCATCTCGGTTCGGTTCTAATTCAATATGGAGTCACGCAAACTTATATAGCATCTTATTGTTTGCTGCGTACGTGTTATATTACCATACTCTGTGGCTACTGACGTATGATGTTTATCAGTAGGAATTACAGTTTACTGACGTATGATGTGTTTCAGCATTTACCGTTTGACCACGGCCTGTTTACGCGAGTTAGTTCCTCTTTTATGTGTATGTACCTACAGTATGTCCCAATATCCTATCACTTCTCAGCAAAACAACCTATTATTTCTAAGACAAAATAGCTAGGATTTTAACAATATAATGATACTATATATACCTGTGACCTGTATTAATTATGCGTTATATGCCATAAAATACCTGTAATCCATAACATTAGGGTTAAGGACTTTCATGAGCAGCATAACAGCCAGCTGTCGAGTGTCCCATCGGTGAGGTGTGTTGTAGCCACGTGCCGGCGTTCATTTATGGCCACGAACAAAAGGTCCTAGACCGTTGATCTACATTGGTACCGTAGGTAAAGAGGGCTTTGCTCTATGGAGCATACAACATAACATAAAAATGACATAGTGGATATATGTCCGGTATATGTTCCAGTCGTCCGGTAAAATAACAAGCGTTCCAGGCGCCAGACGACTGTAGATTTCTGGGTGCATATGTAAAGGTATTTATGTTCAATAATACATTTTCCTTTTTCGATTACAAAGTTGGAAGTTGGTGCATTTCACTTACTGTGCTGATATTGACTTTGATAACTGGTATGAGAGATCTCCAAGATGAGGCCGGGTCTGGTGTTTCGGTTTTGAATTTGACACTACAACACAAATTAAATAAACCTGTAAACGTGGTTACCAGCAGTTTAACCCCATCTGTACATAAAGACCTTGTAATGCATAGCAGCCAGCTCGGAATGTGTTAAATCAAAAACTTTTACATCCAATATTATTAATGAGAAATGCACATAGAGATATGCAGTAGCAAGCGCTATTGCCCCGCAGGTACGTGTTGGTGGGGCATAATATTATAATGCAGTAAGCTTTATTTTTCCTGCAGAATATTACTTCTATATAGGATACTCAGAAAGGAGACACAGTGTTAAACTGTAACGTGGTATAAAGGACAATTTAGTTTTTTTTTTTTTTTAAATCTACATTCTTTTAGCACAGAATTTCTACTTTGCCATTCTGTCTGACAAACTAAATTGCCTCTTGCAATTCCCATACAATATTATTTTTTTGGGGGGAGGGGTGGGGCGGTTTGATTAAATTAAATGTCATACCTCTCAAGTTCGGACTGTACTTTTTCTCTTCCATTCTCTCGAACTTTATCATCCTCTTTCCTGGGTGGAAAAATTGTTGGATCCAAACCAAAAACATCTTGGAGATGCCCATAAAGATCTGACCGATTGTAAACGTGGAATTCAAAGTCATTTATTGTAATGTAAAGTCTTGTTTCTGCTTTTGGATCTAACAAGATAAGATAAGAAAAGAACATTAAGAAACTGCATGCAACACACAAGGGTCTCGGCAGCCATATAGATATAAAAAATACACAAGCAAAAGTTCTGGGGGCCCTTCCTGGATGTTGAGATATTACGGTTTGTTTTTATCTTTTTGGTATTAGGAAAAATAAAAATATATACAGCTCAACCCCGTTATAGCGATTTTTTTTCTGGGGGGTTCGATTCCTGCATGGTATGGTAAAATTATTATTTTATTTTTAATTATATGTATAATTTCTTATATTAAATAATAATTTATACCATACCATGCAGGAATCGAACCAATGACCCTTCATACTCTGGTAGCGATTCTCTACCTGCTACACCTATGATTGATAATAGAGTCAATGACATCACACCAATCCTATAGTGTAGCAGGTATAGAATCGCTACCAGTGTATGAAGGGTCATGGGTTTGATCCCTGCATGGTATGCTAAAATTATTAGTGTAGGGATGAGGTGTGTGTGTGTGTCCGTTAGCAATAAAGCATTGAATGTTTTATAAAAATAAAAAAAAACCTTGGAGATGAGTGCTGCACACGTGGACCTCAGCCTGATGAAGCAGGGAGAGAGGAGAGAGCTGCAGATGCCGGGTAAGTCCTTGCGCAGCGGCCATTTCGCGATCCCGGTTATAAAGCGGTCTCATTATGTGGACCCGAACATCGTGTTATAACGGGGTTCAGCTGTATATAACTGCACAGTAACCAATAGAAAGCTGTGACTGGACACCAGACTGAGGCTGACCCCAGCAGCCATATATTGTATCCCAGACAAGTATTCTTCACTAAGATTTAAACTTGCATTTCTCAAGTACCAGGTCATCCCTTGGAGCACAGTGATTTAGTTGTACCTCCCCCCTCCCCCTCCCCTGGGTGAAACTGGTGATGTTGCAGATTCCTATTGGCAAAATATTTGGTAGCCATTTTGTTCCCCCCGAGCGAGATTTAAACCCAGTAAATATCTCTGGAACTGTGGTGGCGAAGAGGAGCGGCGATCAACAAAGTTGAAAATAGCAAGGTTTGGATCTGGGGGCCCCACGTTTCCCATTAAGTACAAAACAATAAATACAAAATAAGAGAAATTACCCCTTTAAAGCTTTGGGTTTTCACATTACTGCAACTAAAATAAATGTTTTTGATCTAAACTAAAACAGAGATATTGAACTGAAAAACTTATTTTTTCGCCTGTCCTCAAGAAAAACACTAACTGCTTATAATCCTATTCATACGTTTCCTCAATACCTTCATTCCTAATATCTAGGTTCTACTATAATGTTCCAATACATCATTCTACAACATTTAGCCGGGTACAATGCAATATTTCATTTAGTGGGATCCCAACAATTGTATGTGACTGCAGAATTGCATGTTTTCCTTAGAATTTTTGGAAACTTTAAACTGAGAATAATCGTGTTATTGGGAAAAATAACATCCGAAAATATACCACCACAGCAGCTACACTCCCTAAAATATATATATCTACATAATTGAATGTAACAAACAAGGAACTTCCACGTGCACTAGCCTCTTAACATTGCAACATTGCCCATAAGCCATAACATCAACCCTGACTTATAAAAACCGTATTACATCTACATTCTCTCTATGGCTAGGTCCCCGCTGCCTGCTGCAGCGCCTGCTATGTCTGGCGCTGCAGGGACAAGACCCGGCCCTCAATGGGGCCGGGCCCGTTACCCACCTTGCCCGCCACTTTGTGCAAACAGATTTCCCTGAAGACAGGAAATCTGTGCTCCCAACTCGCGACGGAGCGCTGGCCACGCCCCCGGCGGTTAAGCCAATGAGGGTGAACCTGCTTGGTGACGTCCCCCCCCCCCCAGTCTTTCCCCTTCCAGCTCACCGCAGACCGGGGATCTCAGCTGCATGTGTCGCGAGCCTGGCAGGTGGCGCGCATACAGGCCGACACCGGGGCCTCAGCCTATTGCTGGCCCATTAAAAGGTATTACAATTTACATTTCTCCAGGGCCAATTTAGCTATATTGAACTACATGTGTGAACAAGTAAACACCATTGCATTCCCGACACTGTTTAAAAAACCAGAGTTAAATAAAACATTGAATTGTTCTATTGAGCATGTGACAATAAAGTAGGGAAAGTAAAACACCTACTGGCCAAGTAATAAAGAAAGTGAGGCTATTAATTAGGAGTATCCGCTCCAAGAGACTCTGATCAATTATACATAGAAAATTAAAGCAGACCACTGCACACTTGGGACTGTCAAGCTATCACCAACAAGAAGTCAATTTTTTGTTTCTTCTAAAGACTGGATTCTCTAGGGTAGCCATTAGGCCTCATTAACAGTGTCATCCTAAATGATGTAAAACAAATCTGACAGGTTAAATTTAACTTGCAATATTTAGTGTTCAATGAAATAAAACAAAATGCTTTGAGCAAAGGATTCAATTCTGAGTAGAAAAATATACATCATGTCGTCTGCAGTTTTCATGGGAAGAAATCCTGGACCACTTCCAATGCTTATCGTCAAATAAATGCTAAGAAACAAACACTAAACGTGCAGGCCATTCGATTTCACTTTTGTCTATATTTCTACACCATATTGTTACCATCAAGACATTCCTCAACTAAGCACTCAGCATTAGGCGTGTAATTATAATTGGCTGTGTTAGCCAGATGTTTGTACACTATGGACGCGCGCGTGCACGTCCGTGAGCGGTGGCGCGGCAGACCAGGGAAAGTACAAGAGAATTGTATTTTCGCGCTGTCGCCGCGCCACGTGACGCTGTGAACCAATCGCAGAGCGGCCTAGCGCTGTGACGCTCCCTAGCTGCGTTACCGCTCACCCTCTACACACGAAATGCCTGCTCCACGTGCGCGCGCAATGCCGTGCGCGTGCACAAGCACGCACTATATTACAAGACTTAGGCTAGGTCCCCGGTGTCTGCTGAAACGCCCCTCAATGGGGCCAAGCCCACTACCTGCGTTGGCCGCCGCGTTACGCAAGCAGATTTTTCTGAAGACAGGAAAATGGTGTTCAGGACTTGCGACGGAGCGATGGCCACGCACCCCTGGCGGTTCAGCCAATACTTTAATCGCTTTACATATTTGTAAAAAAGTGGACAGGTTATCTTTTGATGATATAAACTTTCAGTCCTCTGACCGGTTCAATCCTCTTGCTCCCAAAAGGCTGTTCAACGCAACACACGCACAGTAGGTATGTACTCTCACAACAACAAAGAAGGGAGTCGTCATTTTACGATTATCCTAACTAACACGGAACGAATTGTGAGCAAACTTTTTACTTCTTGTGGACAACAATAAGGTATAAATAAAGACACAAATACCTCCCCACACTGCAACATGAAAAAGAAAAGAGAAATAGGAATCATAAAGACTTGTTGAACAATCGCTTCACACAAAAAAATCACCACAAAAATATGTGAATCACTGATGGCTCGAATTTTGAGCTACGCCCATCTGAAAATCTTTGCGGCTTCTCTTGGAGCTGGAACATTCCTTGTGCCTCCCTGATGGTTTATGTAGGAAACCCCTGTGATATTGTCGCAGTGTATCTTGATCAGATGACCCTGCAAACTATGGGGAAATGCCAAAAGAGAAATGAAGATCATGCTCATCTCCAGAATGTTGCTTGAGAGTACTGTAGTGGTTATAGTTGAAACTCCTTGGACCAACATTTCTTGGCAATTTGCTCCCCATTCGAAAGAGCTCGCATCCATTGTTGGGAGAATCCAATCCACCGGTCCTAACAACCGACCCTTTGCTAAATTGCTTTCTGCTGTCCACCACGTCAATGACTGCTGAGTTTCTGGTAGAAGAGGTATTCTGAGATCAATCTTGATGGTTCTTGTTCCATGTTATATGGAATAGAGGCAGGGTATGGTTTCTATAGAGGCCAGAAGCTTTCCTAAGAGCGACATATACTGCTGCACCATAGGATATTGCAGGTGTTATTTACTTGCATAAATGTCTTATATGATCCCTCTTTCCAGCAGGCAAGTACACCTTCGCTGTTGCTGTACCAACGTTTAATACCCAAAATGTGCACGTTTGGGATGGTACAAGTCTGTTCTTTTTAAAGCAGCAGTCTAACCTGCCGTTTTTTTATTCTAATTTTTTCCCTCCTTTAATATGTGCATCAAAATCCACACAATGATAAGTAATTAGCCAAGTAATTGATCCGTTCTCCTGTGAGCGATCGGCGAAGATTCGGCTCGGGGTTTCACTAAATGGCTTTCGGTGCAGGAGAAGAGGACTAAAGATGTAAAGTTCTGTGGAGAAGATGTAACCAGGCAGTCACTAGATATAATTGGTTCACTGCCAGAGAGAGGGCAGGGCTCAAAAAAGGGTGTGCCAAAGCCTATTTCAGAAGAGAAAGGGGATGTGACTTTGTAAATGGTTGCTATAGAAACAAAAATGCTTGTTACATTATAATACGTTAACAATGTAATTTAGAGTAGATTTAAAAAAAAAATTCAAAAACATCGCTACAAGTATTTTCTCATAGTACAGAATTGATATATATATTTATAATAAATATATTAATGTATAAAATCGAAAGGTTAGTGCTATCTGCGGTGAATCTGATTGGTCCTCAGCCTGTGGCCAATCAGATTGTGGGTCTGACGTCACCCAACTGCCACTGTCTTCCCCCTCGGCAACACACACACACACACACACACACACACACTCTGTCCCCCCCCCCCCATCACACTCGCCTCCCTCCCCGGCGCTCCAACTCACCTCCCTCACTCCCCGGCGCTCCAACTCACCTCCCTCACTCCCCGGCGCTCCAACTCACCTCCCTCACTCCCCGGCGCTCCAACTCACCTCCCTCACTCCCCGGCGCTCCAACTCACCTCCTCCCCTCCCCGGCGCTCCAACTCACCTCCTCCCCTCCAACTCACCTCCTCCCCTCCAACTCACCTCCTCCCCTCCAACTCACCTCCCTCACTCCCCGGCGCTCCACTCACATCACCTCCTCGGCGGGGGAACAGGCAGGCTGCAGCTGCCTCGCGGCATCGAGCACCCAAGATGGCGGCGCCCGGAAGGACCCCCTTCCTCCCTCGCGGCGCCAAGTGCCTAAGATGGCGGCGCCCGGAAGTAGAGGTAAGGGGGGGGGTGGTGTGTGTGTGTGTGTCACTGCCGGGGAGTTGCGCTGCCCCCGGGGGGGGCGGGGGGTGTTTTGTCCCCTTCTGCCCGATCACGGTGGCTGCCTCCCTGCCACTGGGCGCCGCCACTGCTCCCTTCACCTCACAGACCTCAGGGGCGCCACAGCCGCACCACCCTCTCTCGCCTCCTTACTGCCTGAAACACACCTCGGCGCGCACTTCACCCTCAACATGCCGACGGGGGGAGCAGAGCAGTGGCGGCCGCAGCGGGGCTGACTGTCGTAACTTCACACCCCCGCCCGGAAAGAATAGGTACATGTACTGTAGGTACGCATCTTTGAGGTCCACGGCTGCCAAACAATCTCCCAGATGATAGGTACTTATGATGGACCTGACGGATTTCATCTTGAAATGTCTTATTTTTAGAAATGTGTTTAGCCCCTTGAGGTCCGGTACTGGGCGAGAGGAGCCTTCTTTTAGCAGTATTTAACAGGATAAAGTAGAAGCCTACACATTCTTGGCTCCTGAGTACTTCTATCACCTGTTGTTCCTGAAGAGTCTTCAATCACTGATGAAGAGCTTGTAATTTTTGTGGATTGTTGGGGTGTGGGTGACTGAATGAATCTTGACTGTGGGTGTTTTTGAAGAAAATCTGCTGGATCTTAGAATGGTGCATTTCTGGAGGATGACCGGCCTGTTGTATAGCGTTGTCATCCTATACTGAACTGTCTGGCTGATGTGCTGCTTTCTTGCTTGTTTCAGGGTCTTGGTCCTTTTAATGATCTGCAGCTTTGAAAAGACGGTCTCTGACCTGTAGATGAAGTGGGGGTCGTATCTGCTTGTGCTTATTTTTCGATGAAACATCCACGGCCCAAGGTTTGAGGGAGAGAGTTCTGTGTGCAGCGACAGATGTTGCAGAACATTTCGCCAGTAGTCTGGTTGTGTCAATTGAGGCGTGCAGATAAAAGCCAATGACTGACATGATAGTCTAGTCTTTCAGGATCATCTGACGAGATGTTCCCGATTGTTTTGCTTCTTGAATACTGGAAAACCAGATCACCATTCTTACTAAGCAAGTTGACGCAATCATCGGCTTGAGGCGGGCTTCTAATGTGGAATACAGCCTCTTTAGTAGGTCATCAATCCTCTTGTCAATAGGATCTCTGAAGAATGCAGCATCTTCAAACCGGATAGCCGTCCTTTTTGTGAGTCTGAATACTGCGGCATTCACTTTAGGAGGCTTTTCCCAATCTTCCTTATTTGCTGATCTGAACAGGTACATTTTGTCATGTGTATTTGAAGTTTTGCTTTTGTGATCAGGATATTTCCATTCGCTCGCAATTAAATCCTTTAAAACTTTATGGACGGGAAAGGATCTGGCTTTTTCTTGGATTTGTAAAAGATTCTGTCCATGGTATTAAGGTCTACCTTTTCATCTGGCAAAACCAGTGTTGAAGCAATTTCTTTCATCAGCTTGTCGATATTGTCAAGGTTAAAGCTAGCATAATTTTCTACAACTTTCTGTCTGAGGATGAGTGCCGATATGGGTCTGATGGACGTTCATGATCCAAATCCGGGCCAGAAACTTCACACTTCACTTCATTGCATCTGAAGTGTTTGGGACATTTGCTTGAAGACATTTGCTTGAAAACTGCAGGGCCTCTTCTTTGGCTTCTTTAAATGTTTCTACCATTGAGGTCTTAAACCAATTGAAAAACTAACATCTGAGCAGGTGCTTCCAGTAACGCAGTAGGTCTGACATAATTTGCCTGGGTAACCCACAAGCAGCCTTTTGCTACAGCGCAAGCAATTTAGATGCTTAGATTTAGCAGCACAATTTTTTGGTCTTCAGGGACAGACTGCTTTGCTGCCAGAAGGGGAGGGATTGAGGTTAGAAATAGCAAAGAAAAGAAAGAGGGACAATACAATAGCTATCCCAGCAGCTAATCCCCACTAGATAACCTCCCTGTATTTCCAATACAGAGCGAGTCCACAGCTCTTATCCATTTGGGTGTAGGAGCCTCCTCTGCCAGCCAGCACTCTGCTTACTGACGCACGGTGAGGTCACCTGTTGCCTCTGCATATTTGAAATCTCCCTGCTTCGCATGGTTGCATCAACCATGTGTCGCCTGCCACCAGAATGGGGAGGTGGCTGTAACGCAGAAGACGAGTGCGGGTCTCAGTGTTTGCTTTTCTGTGGGAAGGAAAGGTACCAGGCTGGAATGTGTGTTCACTGTGGTGGCATATCAAACTGACATGGTAGTAGAACGGGTCTTGGGTCGGGGAAGGGTGAAACGATGTCGGCCCGTGCTTGAACTACCCACCACATAGCAGAGGTGTTAGAGCAGTGATGTTTGTCAAAGTGATCCTACTACAGCATAGGACACAGACAACTGAGTTGAAGCAGGCATAGGAGGGGCTTATAAGGCCTAAACAGGTCAGAAGTTTGTGTCCTGCCTCCAGATAGCAGGAGCTTATTCCCTCATGTCATGTGCTGATAGAGGGAAAGGAGAGAAAATTAGCATATTGGATGCAGTGGTAATATTAGAGACTACTGTACTTTTACCTTTAAAAGTAGCAATACTCCAGATGCCTATATGAGTAACTCAATGTTTCCCCCAGAGTATGTTAAAAATGATGATGGGATGAAATTCATGACTGGGCAGTTCATTTAGAGGGCGATTTCCTATTTCGGAAGAATCGAGCAACTAAAAGAGGTGGTGAAGTATGTCTATGTTAAACCGGATATAAAACCTATTATAAAGGGAAGAGGTTTATGAAGGGAATGATGAAAAGGTAGAGCTTTGTGGATAGAAATTAGAAGTGGAGGCAAAAGTACAAAGAAAATGTTTGTAGGGATATGCTCTAAACTACCAATAGCAGCGAGATTGAGGAAGCCAAAATACTTTTGCAAATTGAAAAGGCATCAAAACTAGGTCATGTTTGCATAATGGGTGGTTTTAATTATCCATACAGACTGGAGTAATTCATTACAAAGAAAGGAAACAGGTTTTTGGGGGTGCTTAAACACAATTACATGACCCAAATTATCGAAGAACCAACCAGGACCGGGGCAATACTGGATTGGTAATATCAAATAATGTTGAAGTAATAACAAATATTCCATTTCGGGAACATTTGGGAAACAGAAATCCTAAATTGGACTCATTTGAAATAAATTATCAAAAATCATATTATATGGGTTCAACAAAGACTTTACATTTTAGAAAAGCAGATTGTAATAAACTGAGAAATAATCTACAAGAAATACATTGGGATAAGATTTTTGCTGGGAAAGATGTGAAAGATAAATGGGCAGTCTTTAAAATATTGTTAAACAAACACGTCAGTGGATACTCTTGGGTAATAAATATAAAAGAAAAGTCTAAACAAATGTGGCTAATAAACAGGTAGGGGAGGAAATTGAAAAGAGGCAGGCGTTTAGATTCTTAAGTCAGAAGGGACGGGGGCATCATATCAGAATTATAAGGAATGTAACAAAAGTCGCGAAAAGGCAATCAAATTAGCACAAATTGAAAATGAAAAAAGGATTGCAATAGAAAGGAAGATCAACCCTATAAAGTTCTTTAAATACCATATTAAAAAAATGTAGAAAAGAAAATATAGAACCTTTTAGATGGGTAGGCAAATTATTGGAGAAAAGGGAAAAGCAGAGGTATTAAACAAATTCTTTGCCTCTGTATTTACCAGGGAAGAATCAATTGCAATAATCGTGCAGCAGGAGGAAGCCACAACCTCTATATTGATGATCAATTGGTTAACTGAGGAAGAAATTCATAGGTGGCTTGATCAAATTAAAGTAAATAAGGCACCTGGCCCTGATAGCATAAATCCAAGCGTTCTTAAGGAGCTAAATGTAATAGCCAAACCATTACTTTTAATATTCAAGCACTCCATTTCCACAGGTCCAGTACATCAGGGCCCCAGTCATGCGGCGGGTTCCGTTCCAAGGACCCGCCGCAAAGCGAAAATCATCGTAAAGCGGATCCGGCGATATTCGCTATGTGCGCATGCACAGACCGGCAATGCGCCGTACTACGCATGCGCAACTTCGGCAAAGCCCCTCATTCTGCGCATGTGCGACCCCGGACCGGCCTGTTCCGCGCGACATCGGACCAGCCCGTTCTGCGCATGCACAACAATGGCGGCCCCCTTCTCGGTATCGCCGTATTGCGGGTCGCCGAAAATCGGGGCGCCGAGAAGCGGGACCTTCCTGTACCACAAAATTGGCGTAAAACAGATGTGGTGCCTATATTTAAAAAGGTAGTTTGATCACATCCAGGGAATGACAGAGCTGTAAGCCTGACATCAATAGTGGGGAAGCTACTTGAAGGGTTAGGACGGGATAATATTCAAGAATACCTAATGGAAAACAACATTATTACTAATAGGCAGCATGGATTTATGAAGGATAGATCATGCCAAATTAACCTTATTAGTTTATTTGAGGAAGTAAGTAGGAATTTAGACCAGGGTAATGTAGTCGATGTGGTCTTCTTAAGTTTTGCAAAGGAATATGATAACTGTATACATATATATTTGGGGACAATACAAGAAAAAAAACAATTCACCCCAAGGACTGTACAAACGACACAGGGTCATCCATTAAGACAGCCAACCAAAAAGGTATAAGATACAGAGGGTGATTTTATTTTAAGTGTATGTATATACAGTATTTACTTATTTTTGCCACCGGTCATTTATTGTGTATACTCTTAATGTAATATGTGCCCATTGGGAATGTTGCACCATTCCTACCCCTCCCTTGGATATCTGTACTCCCCTCCCCACCACAACTGTTGGAAAACTTAATAAAAATGTAAGTATAAAAAGGTTGGAGGAAAGGAGAATTCACCAACAAATGAAAAGGTTATTTACAGTAAGGACAGTAAAAATGTGGAATTCATTACCCATGGAGACTGTGATGGCAGATACAATAGATATCTTGAAAAAAGGGTTGGACATCTTTTTAGAAAAGAAATGTATACAAGGCTATACCAAATAAGTAAACATGAAGGATGTTGATCCAGGGAGTAATCACTACAAATATTTGGAGTCTGGAAGGAATGTATTTCCCCCTAATGAGAGATCATTAGATGATATTTCACTGGGTTTTTTTGTTTGCCTTCCTTTGGATCAATATACTGTAAATACGAATATAGGATAAATATCTGTCATTTAAATTTAGCATAGTTTGAACCCCATGGACAATTCACAGCTGCATTAAATCTGAACCCCATAAGTGTACATCTATTTTGCCCCAAAGGCGGATGGACGCCTGATTGATTTCAGCTGCTCCCCTCTGCACAGGACCAACGTGCCAAGGGTTGACATTTGCTGTACTACGTGGAACGTCAACCCCACCCACTGGAATGTTAATGAGCCAAGAGGACACAGGACTTTGTATTTGCAGCTGCATTCAATCTGAACCCCTTCAGTGTACATCTGCGTCACACCAAGTACGGACAGCTTTTGGTGCAGCCGTAGGGCAGCCAAAGGATGCGAGCTGTTTGCTGCCGTTCGGTGATGTTAAAGCTTCTCTATTTGAATCTGAAACTCACCAGCCCTTTTATCCCCTGTACCCAATTTTCCAACTATCTGACCATGAAATATCTGTGAATTGACTGTATAACCTCTGTTTTTTTTAATGTAACCATGTATTGTTATCATAACTCTGTGCCCAGGACATACTTGAAAAAGAGAGGTAACTCAATGTATTACTTCCTGGTAAAACATTTTTATTTAAAAAAAAATGTATTTTCAAACACCATATTAATTTCCAGACACTTAATGTTGCAAAGGCTTAGATCTCCTGAACAGAGCATCAGATAAACACATCTCTTAAGGTGCATAAGAAATAGAATACAAAAAACATTTCAATCAACACAGACTGGGGTTTTACTTCCCCTCCAAGCATACATTTGCAGAAGTAACAGAGTTACAGAGTTAACCCACTATCTAACCCCCCTCACCCTCCCCTGGGACTCAACCCCACCTTCCATGTCTGCACTTGGTCCTCTATTAAATATACAGCTTTCATCACCCTACTATCCCCGTCACTCTCACCCTTCGATACTCCATTTAAAAACACATTTAATTAATAAAATGTTAAAACTTCAAACATATTGTTCAACAATTCTTAAAAGTATTTTTAAATGGAGGAAATATCGGAGGGTGACAGTGATGCAATGAGGGGAGGATGGATGAGGGGAGGATGGATGAGGGGAGGATGGATGAGGGGTGGATGGATGAGGGGAGGATGGATGAGGGGAGGATGGATGAGGGGAGGATGGATGAGGGGATGTTAGGGTGAGGGGGATGTTAGGGTGAGGGGGATGTTAGGGTGAGGGGGATGGTGGGTTAAGGGGGATGTTAGGGTGAGGGGGATGTTAGGGTGAGGGGGATGTTAGGGTGAGGGGGATGTTAGGGTGAGGGGGATGTTAGGGTGAGGGGGATGTTAGGGTGAGGGGGATGTTAGGGTGAGGGGGATGTTAGGGTGAGGGGGATGTTAGGGTGAGGGGGATGTTAGGGTGAGGGGAGCAGTTTAGGGGGAAAATGTAAAGTGCAGACATGGAAAGGGTTTGGAAATAAAGGGCCATTTGTTCTAATAAATCTAAAAAAAAATATTTATTTTGCAAACACATTTTATTTATATTTTACTAGAACATTTTCACACTTTTATTTAGCAAATATGTATCGTGAGATATACATCTAAAACGATATATATATATATATATCATTATCGCGATAAATGTATTGATATCGTTATCTAGGAGTTTTTTTTGTTATCACCCAACCCTAGTATCAACTCAGATTCCCACCTACCCTACAGCAGGACAGATACTAAATGACCAACTTTGCATTTTGTCTGGTGCTAGCGAATTTGACACTTGGGACGCTGCTGCTATGTTTATATAACTGCCGCCTCTGTATGTATAATTTCTTTAGATCAATCTTACTAGTAGTTCTACTGAAATTTGTGGAACATTACACGTGGAGTTATTATCACAGCTTTTACACTTTGAATTGCTGTTCAAAGCTATTATAGCACTTTCCAGATGCAAACAAATATGTATGACTTTCTGGAGGATCTCTACTGCCTATGCTCTTAAAATGTCCTAGAGTCCTGTTTATTGCAGCTTTCTTGCTGCGGTTGGCCTGTACAAATTTTAGGCCTAGGCTGCAAATGAGAAATAATGTTATTGTGTAGCAGATTTATTGCACTGATAAAGTACATCGGACATATGGTTTCTGATCCTGAACACGTTTGAAGGTTCCGTAGGGATCTGAAATGCATGAGATTTCTGACACTTCTTGTTAATTCTTATACTGTATAAACATATGCATGCTGTTCTGTACAACTGTTCTCGATCTAGGAGTGAATGTGTTTGCAAACCAATACCCATTCAGTTTGCATTATCTTCACTTCTGCATGTTTATGCTTTAAGGAGAATTAACGCAGCTGTCTGTGCCAATCGCTATTTGTTTTGCATTTTAATTTTTTTTTTTTACTTCCTACAAAAATGTAAAAAGGTTATGCAAGAAATGTGTACAAATGTAGCTTTCTATGCTATATTATATCATGTATAATGATATGTATCAGCAGTGATTTCTGCTGCCGGTCCGCTTAAATTATTCATATGTATTGTGGTTTATATGTGCTCCTTTAACAATAAAGTCATTGTTGTACTGATGTTGGTGAACAATTTCAGGGGGAGGGACTGCACCTATGTTTTAGTCTATAGTGTCATATACCCGAATGACTCTGTTTGTGGCAGACTTTGCATCAACATTTACGTGCACTTAATGGCGCTACTATTTTATCACTAACGCTAGCCACATAATGTAACCCTTTGGGACATGGAGTCACTCACTCCAGGGACCCCATGATCTAGTAATTACATCATGGGCTTTCAGCTAGTTCTCTAGGGGAGATTGCGTTCTGCGCTCTTGTGGAAAGCTGAATGCGATCTGAACTCTTATGTTCACGTCAACAGTGACGCCGGGATCACGTGATCGCTCTGAGCTTCGTTTTCCACTTCTTTCTGAAACTTTGCTGCATAATAGTTTCACTCCTGTGGATGCAATATCATTCTACAATTTGCTTTCAACAAAGTGGCATTTATTTTTCTTACATGAATCTTGCATGGGGATATCCAACGGGTACAAAACGTGTAACGTTTCCACCACATCACTGATTGGCGCAGGGAGATCATTGCCAACACCAGGGGTAGGCACCTCCAGTCCTCAAGGTTCACCAACAGGTCAGACACTCTGGATATCCCTGCTTCAGCACAGGTGGTGGAATCTTCGACTTAGCCACTGATGGAGCTACCCGTGCTGAAACAGGGATGTCCTGAAAACCTGGCCCTTGAGGACTGGAGTTTCCCAGCCCTGACCTAGACCTTAAATACTTCCCCACCACTCTATAGTTAGGGCAGTGGGCAAGACTGATAAATGAGTTACAAATGCTACAAGCACGCATTCTTTCCTTGCTCAATGGCTTCTGAATGTTTCAGTGCCTTGCTGCCAGAAGAGGATTCAACGCAAATCAATTACACATCTACACTCAAGCAACAAAGAATGGAGTAGTCATTCCATGACTAACCTCCTTGAGGTAGTGCTACCTCCGTGACAGAATAGACAATGGAATAGAAAAAGTATCTAGTCTACAAAAATGTATTATCAATTATTATTTTATTTTTATGCTGTGAAATAAAATAGACACTTTATAAAGTTAAAAATCTCCGGACAGTAAAATGAAAAAAAAAGAGAAAAGACAAATAGGTATCATTAATAAACTTGTTAAATGGTAACAGCACCATTTGTTTTTGTTTTTCCAAAGGAGATGCTCCTTTAACAATAACTCTTACTTGTGATATAATGATGTCAAAATGTTGTTCGCAGTCCTAATTTTAAAAAGTACATATTCGTCATTTTGCCGTCCCAAATATCTGGGACTGGGAATAATTGCCCGTGCTTCAAAGAGTTCAGTTTAATAAACACTGGGTAGCCAATAATGCACTGAAGGTGTGTACCCAATGTAAACCCTGCTAGAAGCCATGTTGGGAGGGGAGAGAGGGATGGGAGAGAGGGAGGGGAGAGAGGAAGGGAGAGAGGGAGGGAGAGACGGGGGGAGAGACGGGGGGAGAGAGGGGAGAGACGGAAAGAGCAAGGGGGAGAGACGGAAAGAGCAAGAGAGAGAGAGCGAGAGAGGATGGGTGAGAGAAGGAAAGTGATAGGGGCAGAAAGGGAGATAGAGATGGGGGAGAGAGGGAGGGGAGAGAGATACCAGTGACGTTTACGTATATCTTTAATAAAGAAAACAAGAAAAAGTGTACGCATAAGTTATACTGATAGAAAAAATTCTGGTGCGGCCCGAGTCTTGCAGTCGGACTTGAGAATCGTCCCCCAAGCTATTTTGAGTGTGACAAGCTGCTGAAGAGGATCCTGTATGTTAAAAGAGAAGCCCCTTCAAGATCCAAGTGAAAAAATTGAACAAGTAAAGGAAACCAAATTGCACAGCACCTACAGATTGACATTAAGTATGAAAAATGATGAACAAGGTCGGCAAAGTGTCACAGAAGCAGAGAAAGCAAATGTTTCAATTTCAACCAACAGAAGAAAATAACGCCAGGAGAAAGCAAAGGTCACAGTTCAAAATAAAACATACGTTGGGAGAACTGCAAGAGGCAAACCTTTGTCCATAACTTCACTTCTTTCTAATTCACCACAACACACAATTCCAGTTATCCGCAGGTTGTTTCTTGTATTTTTAAAAAGATGACAATCAATCTGTGCCATAGGGAGCCTTAGTTGTGGCTCATCATTTCTTCCCTTGTGACATTAAGCAGCATGGTAGGTAACCTATTCCTATCAATACCCCTATCTATAGTATGCAAGGGATGGAGCAAGCAAGAATGAATGAGAATCTTGTCTCTCCATGTTGACCATGATCTGATCCACTCCAAGGCTGCCCAACTGCTACTTAATGATCCAGATAGTAGGTTCTACATCTGCTTTCTCCACTGGTAGTGTACTGCAACTAATCTTTTCCCATGCATCACAACATATTGCAAACATGCAGAAACCATTAATCTCACAAAGATTGTTTAAATTCATAGACCGATAATTGTATTCCTATTAGTATTAGTTCTCTGTGGGGTTTTTGGTGCTGAAATTGCTTGTTTTTGAGACGTGTGTTTTACAACATATTTCTAACTCACACAGAGTATGTATAATTTGTTTCATCTGTCTGGTACACGTTTCAATATGTTGACTGCGCAAACAAATCCTTTCCTAAACACTGAATAACAAGATTATATTTTCTTGCTCCACCACTATTGTTATATTCTCCGACAAATGCATTTCCTGACAATAACAGGGGTCAGCTTCAGACAATCATGCACAGAAAATACGTACTGCAAGGGATTTAGATGTCAAGTCAAGCTGTCACCTGCTATTTAATGCTGCACTGACGAGAAGCAATATGGCTGCCGGGGTCAGGGTTCACTCTGGCAGCTAACAGAAAAGCCAATATGTCATGGGGAGATGACGGCAGCCATGTTTGTAACTTTTTTTTGATGTCAAAACCGGCACACAAAAAACTACAAATATCTCCAGATATAGAGGACCAACAATGTTACCCAGTTCAGGCAAAAAAAAAATACCTGCAGTCTTATTTCTGACAAGTGAATTACACGTCCTACAGTGTAAACGGCATACTAGTTTTAGCCAAACAAATAACAATGACAACACTGGCCCCTTTTAAACTTCTGAGCTCTTTATAAATGTAATAAAAACAACATGTAAACAAAAGTTAATAAAAAAAACGATACAAACTCACATTCCACAAAACATCCCATCAGACTAAAAAATGTTTTCGCATTCAAAAGTCCAAACACCACCACGGTATCAAATCCAAAAGTATTCTGGGTGAAGTATACAAGCTTACCATGTTGTTTCTGCTTTGGGTTGTACATCTTCCACCAACGAAAAATAATAAATCCATCCTGTATCCTGATATAAACACAGAAAAGAAGCCCACTTAAATAATTTAAATAAATAATATAAGATGGGGGGGAAAAAATCAACATAAATTTTAAAGACTGTGGACAACATATAACTTACAAGCAAGGTGTAAACACAATACGAGTTCATAGACTTCAGTACATAAGTCAGGGGTTACAAGATATTTGTTTATTGGCCCCACAGTAAAAAAATTTTTAAAAATTTCATTATAAGAAGATTGTATTTTGGTGCTTACCTGCAGATACTGTAAGTATATGATCATATATTACTTGGCATTATTGGGCATGTTACCTAAATGGCTTAACTTCTAACAGCAGCAGAAACAGATGAAACTGTTGTGTAATGAGAATCATATGTACACACACACAGTGAGTGTGCACACACCGTACATTACATCATATATTACACCGTGCGCACACAACGGTCGGCCCCATAAAATATGAAGCACTTTATCTTACAGTTTAAATTAAATCCATGACCTGATTGAATTGTTTGTTAATTCATCAGATTCTGGCTTTGCTTCAAAATACATAATGCTATTATTTAATTTACTACAAAATAGCATGTCAATACAAAATCGCTGCTGGAAAGGAGTACAGGAAATTCAAAACAATGGGAAATCAGATCTGCCAAGTCTGTGTATAAGGTCCTCAAGTTTAAAAAAAAAACAAAAAAAAACATATTACAATTTCTAATACTAAGTAACAATGTTTGTAAAATGCTTATTTGCAGACAAAACGTGGACTCTCTGTGAAAATAAGATGTGTCGGGTGATATAGGATACGATGGACTAGTCACTAACAAGAAAGAAGGTGATGAAGTTATAATAGCACTATTTATTATCCCCAGAGTACAATGTATTAACTCCTTCAGATCAACTTGAATAACCTGCAAAGCGCACTGTCACCAATCTACAGGAACACCTGAGATATCTGGGACCAAAGTAAACAGAATAAAAACATAAAAATAAATGCAACCGCTCTGTGTACCTTGTGATATGGTGCAACATATCACACAAAACCAAAGGCACAGATTGGCTTAGGGGTGGCACATCTACCTCAAAGGAAACCAGTTCCAATACATTATGCTGCGAGTGGTTCAAGGAGTTAATAGCTGAAATAAATTGCACATTGTGTGCACAGCTGTCAAAACCGTTCCCCTTGAAAACACCACGTTGGTAAATTTTATATGGGGTTGTGGAATTTGGACGATAAGAGGACAATCTCAACAAGCGATTAAGGAGTTGTGTCCATCAGAGAATATGACGTGGATGTTTTCCCAGGTTGATGTCAGATGAAATCCCATATCCTTGATAATGTAAAAAAAAAAACACATGCAGTTCTCATTAATATATTATATGCTCAGCAACATGTGAAAATCCCCCCTTTCATGATTAACATACCTGATCGACATGTCTTCTGTGATGTAATAGATTTCACGCAGCATGATCTTCCCAGAGAGGACAGAGAAGGAGAAAGAACCTATGCCAAAAATAAGCACGTTTCAAGTGATTACCATACTGTATATAAACAGATAGGAAAAATAGTATTTAGTAGGCTTACAGTCCTTCCAGGCAGCAGAATGATTTCTATTAAAATCAGGGATTTCAATTTAACTAACAGCTATTATAAATAACACCGTTTCACATGAATAAATACAAAAACAGGATAAAAAGAACTCAAGATACACCGAGACTGAACATGCATATTTAATAACCTAATTTAAAAAGATACTAAATAAAATATGAAAATAGCCCTTAATTCATTTTTTTATAAGCAGAATGGGTTAAAATGGCTTTACTGCTCTTAATATAGAACTAGTCTAAATTGCTGTTAGCCGGGACACAGCCGCCAACCATTTTAAGTGCCCCACATTACAAAAATACATCCTCTGTGACAGGCTATCTGGGCTCCAGATATATTTTCAAAGCCTATAAATTGTGGCACGTCTGTGTCTTTAAAAAGCAACAATCTCACATAAGAGGTAAGTGCTCAGATACCAGTAATATGGGAACCTGCATTGAATAGAAACAAAAGGATAAACCTCTGCAAACTAGCCATGCACTGGAAAGCTGACTTGGCGATTGTGATCATTTCCTAGAGAAACTCTAAACTAGTTATGCATGTACGTACCATTTTATTTAAATAGCCCCAAAGTTACAATATGCAAGTAAAAACAATGGGGATAAGCGCAACAGGTAAATGACAACATAAGGCAAAAGGTGAGACAATGCCCCGAAGAGCTAAGAATCTTAAGTGAAATCAATTATGAAAATGAACCTCTTTACTTAATCTGTTATTCACTGGTGGTGATCTTGCTTCCAATTCCTAAAATCGTTTATAAACTTTGCACAAAATAAAATCACAATTAATCAAAGGGCAAAAGCCTTATATTTAGAAATGAATTGCAAATGACGAATGGATCGTAACAATTAAGTCATAAACCAGAGATTCTCCAACTCTTCTATTCCGCTGAGCACTACACGTTGCTAATAACGGTTTGGAGGACAACCAAACTTACAGTACTAAACTGCTCTGGTTATTGATGTATTTATATAACATATTTCAGAAATACTAGATTTGTATCTACAAATTAGGCTTTTATGGTGCTATAAGATGCACATACTGCAGGAGAGCTCAGCCTTCAGCGATTTCTGAAAGGCTTGGTATATCCCAACTAAAGTATTTTGTGTTGCAAGCTGTAAGAATTGACGTTTGTAATTTCATCATAAACTGTGATTTTATATTGCAAACTGTCTGACCTAGAAAATATATATGTACAGTATGTGATTGAATATATCTATTTATATGTCTGTATCTTACATGCCTTTGTCTGAGCAGATGCTAGGATACCAGGTGAAACTCAGACAAAGATTTGATTAACACCTCAATGAGACCTCTCCCTTTATTAACTGTATGCAAGAAACAAACAATGTTCCAAAGTTTTGATTAACAATTCAATGAGACCTCTCCCTCAGTTACTGTACGCGAGAAACTGTTTCAGAGAGATTGATTTGAGATCTCCTAATCAATAATTGAGAGGGCAAGACCCCCACACTGGTATTAAAAGCCCAGAGACCTGTGAGTTGGTTAGGTTAGCTTTTTTCAGCAGAACAGGAGGTTCCAATAAACAACAACATGAGGCTGACCTGAATCTATCTCTACCATCTCTACCATCTCTACCACCTCTACCATCTCTAC
Source organism: Ascaphus truei (assembly GCF_040206685.1). Lineage (NCBI taxonomy): Eukaryota > Metazoa > Chordata > Amphibia > Anura > Ascaphidae > Ascaphus > Ascaphus truei. Next base: position 441,282,718 of record NC_134483.1, read on the forward strand.
CATCTCTACCATCTCTACCATCTCTTACACCTCTACCACCTCTACCACCTCTACCACCTCTACCACCTCTACCACCTCTACCACCTCTACCACCTCTACCACCTCTACCACCTCTACGTGACCTTGGGCAATTCACTTTATCTCCCTGTGCCTTAGGCACCAAAAACATAGATTGTAAGCTCCACTGGGCAGAGACCTGTGCCTGCAAAATGTCTCTGTAAAGCGCTGCGTAAAACAAGCAGCGCTATACAAGAACATGCTATTATTATTATACAATCTGTAATATGTAACATTTTATAACTGAAGTAAATTGTAACATTGTACCGTAATGTAATTTGCGATCTTATTGCTATACATACTGTATTGTAACCACAGTTTGATTTGTTTATATTAATACAATGTTTATATATTTATTTGTGTTTGCGTTTCCCTGTCACACTTCCCCAAAAAGAATGTGAAATACAGAGTTGTATTTCTTACAAAGCTGTCCAGGGGTTAGCAGAGCACCACACTGTAAACCTCTCTATAAAGAGAATGAGCTGTGAGAAGAAATAGCCAGCATCATCCCACAATGCACTAGCTTAACTTTTTTCCCGAGGGGCTTCAAAATGTGTTAAAAAATAAAAACACAGCGCCTCTTTAAGGCATGAGACTGCTTCAGTGTATTGCAATCAGATTAAAAAATGAAATAATGAAGAAATGCCATTTAAAAAAATGCTCTTTAAAATAAGAGTGCGTGAAAGCCATGTAACCTACATTTGTAGCCAAGCAAAGTCTTTTTTCCACGACCGCAAATGCATAAAGGTTATGGACAACGCACAGCACAAAACATGTTAGAATTAGGGAGGCAAGTGACCCACAGACTTGTTTTGTCAGGAACACAAATGAATGCAGATGTGGAGAAACAGCAGATGACACACACCTTGAACAAGCTCTATTAGCAGAATTGGAAGGAAAAAAACAGTGCAAGGCAGAATTTTCCCACCAGGAATACTCACCAATGTGTATGTATCCATGTTTGAACAATCTGTTAAGTACCAACGTTAAAATGAGCCCAACGTTTCGCGAATTATAATAAGTGAGATATATAATCCATCCGCAGGACAAAATGGTGGCTGCAAAGACAAATAGAAAGGCAATAGTTTATTTGAAGCAGAAATCTCCCTCGGTGTTTCTATTTATAATTTGGTTGGAACCAGGGTTAACACTCTGGAGCTGAACAGTATGATATTCAGCACCGGGGACCCTAAGTCCATGAGATACTTACTGGTGAAGTTACCAGGAACAAAATGGGTGCTCAGATTTAATAATAAATATGTTACATATATATTTCAAGGGTGATGGAATTGTTCTCAGAAGACAGATTACATAGAGAAATTTTGGTACAGTGTGATACGTTCTCATGATTGAGGAACTACCTTTGATGAGGTTCTCATGTAATCTAAACATTCTTGACTAGTATAGGACATTGAAATAATAAAGACAAAATAATACACTGGAATTAATAGTTTGGAACTATATCTCTTTTTATGCACTTATGGACCCAAGTCTAGAAATATATACACATTTTTCTGCCTCAATAACACTGCGTGATATTACACAACCAAACGTCTCCTTGTGCTTCAGCTTACTCCTTTTTAATAGCATAACGGTATTAGCAGCAACAATAGCACTGTTACTTTCTCCTCTGCGGAGACTGCTATGCAGGTCAAAGCACCAAGGATATGCTGCTAGGGATTAAGTCCTGAAGTTGCATGATGTAAGCACCCAATACTTGTTTAACTAGAATTGCACTGCTTATAAAAATAAATGTAATTATAAATTTGTATGACTTCATAAAACCATTCCCTGTACTCAGTATTTGCAGCCAAAATAAAAATGACTGATCTAAAAGAGCTCAAGCAGGCAACAGATGAACTATGTATGTAACATAAAATGACAGCTTTGCAATTACAGTCCAAATTTACAGACTGTAAATGCAGAAGCTTAAATTTAATTGATCTGACCCACTGGTACGAACAATTCTCCGTTAAATACCCAAAGGGCAATGAAACATTGCGTTGCAATGTGTATACTAGTATGAAAAATCATCACGTTGTGTGTACAGTGTGCAAATAAAACCTCCACGCAGGGCATTAGGATGACATTTACAGAGATGGATAATTGGAGAAACAAATACAAATCTAAAAATTATGCACGGCTTACAGAAAACCAAATCAATAAGCGTGAATTAGAGAACCAATATTGATTTCCGGAAATTGAGGCTTCAAATAATTAGGCACAGAAATAAAACGTGATAATTCTGCTCTCCTCAATCCCCTTCTCATCACAATATTGTCCCTCTGGCGCCTGTTCATGCCCGGCTCTTTGCTTCGTGTCGAGCACAGCTTGCTGCTGCATTTGCATCAACTGTTACTTCATCCTTCTTACAACTTTCATATTTCTCCCTTCCATTTTCTGCGTGAAGCATTGACAATCAATTGCCAGTTTTTATGGCGGGGGCCTGCAAACCTTTAACTTTGAAGCAATCGCAGTGTGCAAACTGTGCCTCGAAGCGCGTTTTTTTTATGGGGGCGGGAGGGCGGAGGTGTTTGTTTCATATTATATTCCCCTGGAGCTGACCCGCTGTCCCTGACCTCATGAGATATAACAAGTTTTGGCCACTGTTCTTGCCTGTTGTACAAAATATGGATGCCGTGTCAGGCTCGCTCTGGTGGCCCATAGAAAGCTGCCATGACATCAGGAGAGGAGACAACAAAACACATCTCTCTCTGGAAACGAGGTCGGGGGAACTGATGCATTAAAAGAAATAGGGAAAAAAAAAATCTAAAAGTGGGGCTGCTGCTTATAAGCAAATCCGAGGTAGAAATATTCCTATATCTTTTACTATATTAGATCTTCTTACAAAACATACAATTACAAAAATATATATATTATTTGTGTCTTGTGAATCAATTCCTTATACGCAATTCTTGTAGGAGAAACAGAATCCTCTACTTTTGATCGTTTAGCTAATCAAAGCATCATAACTATTTTACACAAAAAATAAAGAAAAGGGGATTTGCTAGGAAAGGAGATTGATAACTTGCACGTAGATACAAGGTTAAACAGTCTTCTAGAGAAAAGGATTAGGTAATGACTGCAAAACCCCTCCAAAATATTTGGTTACCACAAAAAAATAAAAAGTTGTAGAAATGTTATGACATCTTGTAAGTAATGGTACAGCCATGTCGTCATTATGTTGACCTTTATATTTGTATCTTCTTGCTATAAAGGAGCAACGCATTCTGTTTTCTATTTTCTTATTATTGTTACATAGAATTGAAGCAGAGGGCCTCCGTAGAAGAACGCCATTAATCCGAGCTCCGGGGACCCCCTGAATCCAAAGACACAGACTTTCGAAGGGTGTGCCAGTATCTCCTGCGAGTTTAAAGCTTCCGCGTCACGCAGGCTAATAGGAAGCCACACCAGGTGACGTCACGGCTTCCTATTGGACCATAGGGCCCAGGAGCTTTGAAAATTGGCCATTACGTGATCCTTGCTAGACAAGCCAGAGGGGCTACCAGTACTCCCTACTGAGGTATCTGCAGAAGCGGGGGATCCCTGGAGGTGAAAGTAATGGGGTTCAGCTCCGTAGACCCCCCTGCTTCAATCCTTCAATGATTTAAAAAGACTGTGCAAACAACTTGCAGGCTACTCTCGCACAACACAACAGCACAGAATACAGCAACGGTTACGTTTGACAGCAAGGATTGAATATATAAGTGTGTCTGAATGTCTTGCACAGGTCCACAAACCTGCTTCCTTCAAACCATTTTCAATGGGGGTTCAATTTGAGCTTGTAGGTGTTCTGTATGTCCTTCAAACCATTGCCACATCAAAGAGTGTTTAAAATGCAAACAAGGATACTGGGTAGTGACATCCAATGAGAACCCAGTGCGGTGTCACTTCAAGCTTCCAAACCACTTTATTACGTGGATTCCCCAGGACTTTCGCCTGCTGCATTAACACAGCTTATATTGCCAAATCTGGGTACAGGAAGGTGGAGAATCAGTGGAAACACAAAGACAGCTGCTTCATCCTTTCAGACGCCTCAATCTGTGCTTGACCACTTAATATGCTTTGTTAAACTGGTAATAGTTGTCATTAAGACATATAGCACCAAAGTTACCTACTTGACAACTGAATAAAGATGCTGAGGATGTGTGGATGCTTGTACCCTAGTCCAGGGGTGCACAAAGTAGGGGGCGTGAGATTTTCTGGGAGGGCACACTGTTACAGAGGCCCGCGCTTCCCCGAAGGTGATTAAAATAAATGCCGGGAGCCCGCGAGGCCTCTGTAAGGCTAAGCTTATAGTACCTGCACTCTTACGGCCCCAGGGATATGTGCACTTGGCTGCAGGAGATTGGGGAGGCGATGCGGGGGTGTGGGGTGTGCGTCACGAAGCTGGTTCACTCTCATTGGCTGAACCAGCACACATGACGCTGACATCAAGCAACTACAGCCTGAAAAGACAAAATTACTTGTCTCACCAAACTGCAGCAGTGTCAGCGCGATACATCGCCGCCAGTACTATGCTACCTTCAATAGACAAGCATAGAAGAGTCTCGGACGTGCGCGGTCTCGATGCCGCCAACATGAGCGCCGCCTAACTTTTAACTTGAGTTGAGTTCCAGCGACATGTCTCCATGGCAACTGGCATCAAATGAGGTCACGTGACGTCACATGACCCCGCAACGTCATTTGACGCCAGAGCCGTGCAGAGGGGGGGGGGGGGGCGAGCCGGAGGAGAGAGAAGACAGGAAGGTGCATGAGGGAAACTTTGTGCACCCCTGCCCTACACCATCATAAGGAAGCTGTAGAGATCAATCCATAAAAGAACAGGCTATGAACTACAATAATATCCAGGTTCCCCCACACCATCAAAGCTGATACACAGCATTAAAAGTATTGCACTGAGAAGAGACAAGACTATGGCATTATTGCATCTTCTTTGGTGCCTAAACCTTGAGCAAACTATTTTTTTCTAAGAAACCCAGGTGAAGACCAAGAATGATCTTTCCAAATAACCAGCAGCTTAACCCTCAAGCTACCAAGCAAGTTTTATTGAATTAAAAAAAGATTCACTAATGTTCTGCTCTTAATTCCAGGCATTATAAAACTGCTGTTTTTTGCGTGTTAAAGCTGAGAAATGTGGGGGTTTTAATAGGTGGGAGCAGGGAGTCATCAAAGTTGAACCCCATTAATGTCAGCTCTGGGGACCCCCTGCTTCCCGAGATACTTACAGGTAGAGGGTGCCAGTAGCAGCTCAGCAGGGTTAAAGGCCCATATCACGTGGGCCAATAGGAAGCTGCTAGGGATGACGTCAGGGCTTTCTATTGGCCCACGTGACGCGAGAGCTTTAAATCCGCCATTTCGAAAGCCCCATACTGTCCAGACGAAGCTACCAACAACACCCACTACGAAAGTAAGTATTTCGGGAAGGAGGGGATCCCTGGAGCTGAAATTAGCACAGTTTCGCTCCGTGGACAAACTGCTTCCCACCTACAATATAACTATATTAAAAACAATACAAAAAAATACAAAAGAAAGCAGGATTGCAGCTTTATAGTTTTAAAACAACTGTACTCAAGAGATTTGAACTTACCAACTAGTAGCCACACAACATTTGAGTCGTGTTCAGTGAGAAATCCTTCTAATTCAGTAATGGTAGGGACAAAGCTGTCATTGCTTTTATGTTCCATTTCAAGTAGTCTTTTGATTTAGTTCCTATAAGAAAGAAACACATTCACAGTTTTGTTCAAATCCATTTGTTCAAGTCAGGTGTTTCTAGACAATTCAAGCTACAGTACAGTTCTCTCAATCTTTTTTAGTTACTTTTTTACATCATCATGATCGCGTTGCTCAGTTTTTTTGGGAAAACTACTCATATTAAAACATTTCAAATAAACCTCCTAAAAATAATGACAGTCATTTTAATTGCTGTTCAATTAGGTATTATTTAAGGAAAGCCTCAGGAACTTTACTAAGCTTATTTAGCTAAGCTTCTGTGACTAAATTTGTAAAGCGATTCATCACTTAAATTACACAAAGGCACATTGTAGATACTCAGAAAATAGAATACACAACCGAGTACTTTCACTTTATTGCAACTCTATTCAAATGTATTAGGCCGCGCTAATAGTGCCTGTGACGGCGACGCGACGGATGACGTCACCCGTCGCCACTCGCAAAAGTTAATTTAACTTTCGGCGACATCGCTGGCGACCTGGCCATTGATTGGTTCAGAGGCTGTCACATGTGGCGACAGCCTCTTTCAAAATTTTGTTCACCGCCATCGTGCCGCGCTTGCGACGGCGGCGGCAATGCTTTTGTTTTCAGGTGACGTCGCGTCACCAGCACTATAAGTGTAGCCTAAGAAAGAAAAAATTAGTTTTTTTAGTCTTAAATTCATCGGTTTAAAAGTCGCAGAATAAATATTCTTTACAGATACAAATAAACACAATAGCATTACTGCAGCTATCTTTAACCATTAAGCTGCTGCCCCGTACTCTACTTGGAAATGTCGATGTAACTTTCTAAGTCCTTAAATGCTTATTTTCATGTTGTATTTTTGTTTTTGAGGAACTGTCACTCAAACTAAATTCAAAGCTGAGACCTGACTCCAATGAGATGACTGTGGATATGGCTCTGTTACCTCTCTGTGCTTGTCTGTGTCGGCTACGAATGCTGTACCAGCTCTTCACAATAAGAAGAACAGTGGGTGGAGTCATTGTATAATGAGAGTAACACCACAAAACAATGCAGTGACAATTTGAAAGGCTCTTCTGTCTACTTTCAGAGGAAGCAACTCCTCATGCAGTCAGTTTATATCTGTATCTTCAAAGCAATGCTAAAGACTCATTCAGAAACCAAGACAGAAGAGGGGTTTTCTGAAAAGAGCTGGAATTACACAGTATTATCTCATCTCATGACACACATTTTAAGGAAATCAGGAACAAAACCCCTTAAAAAGAAAACAACCCAAGTCCACTACTTTTCTATCTCAGTTACATAAAGTCTTTCACAAACAAATGCCGTGTTTCTTTCAGGAGCATCTGAAGGTTTACATACAGTAGCTCCTGCACCACTTTAGTCAATTGATATAGCAGATTAAACGGTCAAACATTTGACTTCCACAATCCCAGTGTGAAAACTGTTTACAGTGACAATCATAAGCGCACGCTTAAAGGGGGTTATTCTTTAACCTTATCGGAGAACCAATAAAGATAAGGGGAGGTGGGACTGGCTGTACAAGTATTTGCTGATCACACAATGACATCACGCACAAGGGAGAATGTATGTATGTACTGTATATCTTTATTTATATAGCATCATTTATGTAAAGCTCTCTCCCGCCTAAAACCTTTCTCACTTTCTGCCCCACACCTCTGGAATGCCCTTCCCCTCAATACCCTACTAGCACCCTCTCTATCCACCTTTAAGACCCACCTTAAGACACATCTGCTTAAAGAAGCATATGAATAGCACTGGATAATCATGGACACATGATACATAAAGCTTGGCCCCCTGCAGACACACTTACCAGAACTCCCTCCTACTGTCTCTGTACGTTCTCCCTACCTACCAATTAGATTGTAAGCTCCTCGGAGCAAGGACGCCTCTTCCTTAATGTTACTTTTATGTCTGAAGCACTTATTCCCATGATCTGTTATTTATATTATTTGTTATTTATATGATATGTATCACTACTGTGAAGCGCTATATATATTTATGGCGCTATATAAATAAAGACATACAATACAATACAATGTACATAGCCTTTCAGAGCAGTAATACACAACATACAGTAGCCAGAGGAAATCAAACAGCTCCCAAGTATAAATTAAAAAATACTTCTATGTGTCAGATTTTGGTAAAAAGGCGTCACTCAGATGAGATCCCCTAAACATGTTACTGGACAAAACCTTAAGATATCTGAATGACCTTTTGCACCTTAAACTAGCTTTTGATTATTAAGCATCGTCATTTGGATATCGAGGGTAGGAAGACTCGTACTCATAATTTGACATGTTTTGTTGGAATAATAATACTAGCTGCTAGAAAACTTATACTGGTAAACTGGTTAAAACCAATCTCCACTAAGCATTAAACAATTAAAATTCTTCCTCTTACACATTACGAATGTACATAAATTTGACAACTTCATATTGCTCAGAGTGGGGAGGTTCAGTCCTAAATGGAAGTCATCTTCAAATAGCCAGATTTAATGTCGCCAGCACCGCAGACTTAAAGGCAAAAGTCTGCGGTGCTGAGGACAGTGTCTGTCGGTAGCATCTCCGCAGGGTTAAATGCCCTGGTTTATGCAGTCCAATAGCAAGCCGCAAGGGATTATGTCAAGGCTTCCCATTGGCCTACGTGAATCGGGTGCTTTAAATCCGCCATTTCGGTACCCCTTACGGAGGTAAGTATCTCTGGAAGCAGGGGGTCACTGCAGCGAAGATGAATAGTTCAGTTCCGGAGACCCACTGTTCCAAACCAATAACTATTAAAAAATAAATAAAAAAAGGAAAGCAGGATTGCTGCTTCAAAAATGCAGTAGTGGCAATCTTTCACTAGTGCACAGAAACTCCCACTGACTTGGATGGTTGTTTCCATGTGTTGGTGCTCAATTTGCTCCAGGGCACTTAAATGAGCAACCACTAAATATCAAAACACTGGTCTCACCACCCCCAGGTGGCAAAACAGTTGTACAGATTCCTACAGTAAATATGGTAACCATAGGACATTCTTATTCAGTGACATCTTCCAGGAAAAAAAAAAAAAAAGTAAACAAAAAATAAAATTAAAAAAAACAGCAAAACCTTAAGGGTTTACTATTCCCCATAAACTTGGTCAACAGTTTTAAATCTGATTCCTCAGACACAGTATGACACCTTAATTATTCCATGTTGGTCAATCTGGAAATGTCACAAATTGGTGGCTCTTTTGCAAACTTAATACAGCTCAACCCCGTTATAACGTGATCGTTACAACACGAATCCGCTTATAACGTGATGCCAGCGTGGCTCCCAATTTTTGTATTTATGAATACTTTACAACTTGATTATTGGTATCTTAGTTACTTTATTGTACATTATTTCTAACGCGATCCGCTTATAGCGCGATGTGATTCTTTGGACCCCAAGCGCAGCGTTATAAGGGGGTTAAGCTGTAGTACTGATACACTTGGTGAAAACTGTTTTTAACGAGTTCTTGTTTACACATCTCAGTCGCCCCACTGAATATATCCTCTGAAAAAAAGTATTAAACTGTATAAAAAGCACACCGTGTCAAACACATTCCCTAAACAGATGGGAAGGATATCCATCCACAAACTGAAAATATGGATCCTGCAGAAAGACATTTCAATGTACATTTCCACCCTGCATTCTTAACATTTCTTTACCTTGAAAGCATACCAACTTGTCCCAGCTTGTCCAAAAACCCTGACATATTGCTCAAAAAGTTCAGATCTCTTTCTAGTTTCCATTTCTCACATTTCTGACGAGCCTACTATTTAGTACAAAACTTCATACATTTATTTTACATATTTTCTAATACAAGTCCAGTTTTTTTTAACCACACCTGTACTTAAAACTGCATTTCTGCATTTCTGCATGTCATTCCTATTTGCGCTATTTTCATTATTAAGAGCCACCACATTGCAACATTGCAAATGTTTCTAATAACCAAAACAGTCTGAAAGCGCTGATGGGCAGTACAGTATTGCACTTCAATCCTGCAAAACCTGCCACTGACGAATGGCAAACAACACATCAGCGCTTCAAATCGAATCTCCACCTCACTATTTGTCTAGGCAAAGGGAGGATCCTGGGGAAGAGACTTGTTTAGCCAGGTGCAAGCTCGCTTTTTAATAAGCTTTCTTTTACAATCTAATAAAAAAAAAGGCTAGCAGGGTAAACTATTAAAGCAGCCTTTCAAGCAATATCCTACATGTGTGTTTTTTTTTTAAATAAATCAGTTCTGTACTGAGAAAATACTTGTAGCATTAAAAAAAAAAAGGTTTTAAATACATTTTTAATGTTTCTACTGTAGGAAGCATTTCCAAAGTGACAGCCCCTTCCCCTTCTGTTAGGCTCTGGCTCTTAAGCCCCGCCCTCTCTCTAGCAATGCACCAATTGAATCCAGTAACTGCCGAGTCAATCATATTCCAGGACTACATTGCCCACAATGCTGTGCAAGAACTGAATGAAATAACCCGGAGCAAGCGATCGATTACAGGAGAACGGATCGATCTGCAACTTAGCTAATCACGTCAGTGTGCAGATTGTATTGATGCACATATTGAATGGGAAAAATATATATATATATTAAAAAATATATATTTTTAAACGGCAGCTTGAACTGCTCTATGCTGTCGCTCTTCTAAACAAAGAGCTTCCAATGCTTTGGATGTTATTTATTTCTGTTTAAAAACACAAGAAGGTTAGATTGTGCTATAACTATCAGCCTGCTCGTACAGAAGTTTTAGGCCTCGGACATGGTCAGCGCATAACTGAACCGTGCTGCTGCTCGGCACTGAGCCCCTGCAGCCGCAATGAGAGCGGCTTTAGCAGGGGCTCGCGCACGCGTCCGCACGCTTGGGGAAGCGTGTGTCTGACGGAGGTTTGAGATTTTCCTGCTTGCCGGAGCGCAGGGCCGGTCACGTGAGCGGTTCGCCCAATGAGGGCGAACCAGCTCCGTGACGTCACTGGCCCGCCCCCGCCAGCGCACCTCAGCCCGGACAAACTCCCAGGCCTAACTCTGTGTATCTTACCAACACCAATCACTTTTTCATAGTAAGTAACAAGTTGGGTGATTTCATGTTCCAATATAGGATGCATACAGTATGATGCATTTCTTAAGATAACTAGAGAAAAATATCTAGATTTGTTATTTAAAACAGAAGGAACAAGCTAAAACAGAAAATTAAAAATGAACTACAATCATCGCGTGAAAATATCATCTAGAACAGCAACTTAAATTAGATTAACCATTTCTAAGAGACCACTTACTGCAATATAAGTAGGTCACTGGTTTTGTGACAAATAGTTTTCACAACATTTAAATTGTTACGGGTTAAATACAGCAAAAACGTAGTCAATATTCCTGCTGTGCTTACGGAAATGTGGGTCAACATGTGAGAATTGGTATTTTGTCTTCTGAGAGAAAGGGGTTAATAATATTGTGAATAATCTTGTTAATATGGCCTTATTTTAAGGTGCAATTCCTTTAACACAAAAACCTTTGGAGGAACAAAAAGTAGAAACTCTAAACAATTACAATGAATAAAGCACTTGAAACCCCTTACATACCTTCGCTACATCGATGACATCCTCCTGATTTGGACCTCTGGCGAACAGGACCTCCTACAGTTCTATGACAAATTCAATACGTTCCACCCGACCATCAACCTCAAACTCACCCATTCCCCGGATGAAGTACATTTCCTAGACACCACCATTACTATAAAGAACAACCAACTACAGACTTCTGTATACCGCAAACCTACAGACAGAGCCAGCTATTTGAGGGACAACAGCTTCCACCCGACACACACAAAACATGCAACCATCTACAGTCAAGCCATACGCTACAACCGGATATGCTCCGACACAGCAGACAGAGACCAGCGGATTAAAGCCTTGAGATCAGATTTTAGAAACCGTGGATATAACCACAGAATTGTAGACCAGCAAATTCACAAAGCCACCAGAATACCAAGAAGTGATCTCCTTGAATACAAACAGAAGGAGACAAGCGACAGGGTACCTTTGGTGGTCACATATAACCCACACCTAAGAGCCCTACGCAAGATCGCCAGGAAACTACAACCCATCCTCCAGGAAGATACAAGACTGCAACAGGTCTTCCCTGAAGCACCCTTATTATCATACAGACAACCCCATAATCTCAAGAATATTATGGTGAGGAGTAAAGTATTCAGCAGTACAACTGAATGCGGGACAAAACCATGCCAGGACCCAAGATGCAAAACCTGCGCAATGCTCTACACAGCGGACACAATACAAATACCACACAGGAATCGGGAATACAAAATCAGAGGAAGGTTCACCTGTTCTTCCAGCAATGTCGTGTACCTCATCATGTGCATGAAATGCCCAGGGGGCTGCTACTACATAGGTGAGACAGGGCAGGGGCTAAACAAGAGAATGAACCTGCATCGCCACAGCATCACACGCGGTACAAGAGACAGTCCTGTTGGCGAACATTTCTCTGACCCTGGCCATAAGATGAATGATCTGAGGGTTGCCATACTCAAAGGTAATCTTAAAACCCCGAAAGAGAGACGGTTGCATGAATACAAATTTATGCAACTGTTCGGGACACTTAGCAGTGGCCTAAACAGAGATCGAAATTTTATGAGTCATTACTGACAGTAGTGAACTCTCGTCCCATGAGCGCTAAAGGCCATTTCTGTACATACTGTGCTATATATATGCACACACAGCTGTCTCTCACACATACTAATACTCCTTGTTTTTCCATCCCTATACACCAATAGGGACCACTAAGTATCCACACACACTTAGTTGTGCTACAAACTCTCACATTTCCACACCCACCCACACCATTTATATCCACTCCCACTCCACACACACCTTGTGTAAAGCACTGTATATACTGTGGGCTCTCCACTCATTTTTATTCACACTGGTACACATACACACTCTTTCTTCACTTGCTTTCAGTAACCTTTTGACACCTCTAGCCATAAAACACATCCACACGGGGGAAGGAACAGCACAGATAACATTCCAAGAGACACTGTTTTTAAGTATACCTTTTGCTTCATTCATTGTAACATCGCCGGAAGAAGAGATCAGTGTATCTCGAAAGCTCGCACAAATAAAAGCATTTCGTTAGCCACTGAACGGTATCATCTATTTATTTTTTGATTATATATATATATATATATATATATATATATATATATATATATATATATATGTAAGGATGTGTATATATATATATATGATGGTTCCGCGCTGTCACTGACATAGGAAGCGCCATACTGTTCTTTTGCCAGCAAGGTCACTGAGTAAGAGTCAGGCTGCGCATGCGCGAGGAAAGCGCGCAAACGGCAACCAATCTGGAGAGACTTTGGGGGTTGCACTCTGAACTCTGAACTGTGGGAGAGTCAGCTGAGGCTGAGGACCAATAGGGTGCGAGACTCTGGATGGAGGAGACAGGATGCGTGTGGGCGGTGGGACACACGAGTGGAGAGGTGAAGGAGGAAGGTGGCGGAACCTCGTGTGCGCGAGCGGAGGGTCAGTGGCCCTTCCGCTTAGGTGAGAGACATTCCCCAGCCCCCAGGAGCATTACCCCTGTCATCGTAGGGTGCCGCTTTTGTAGGGACGCCCGTAGTAGTTAGGGACCCACCCGTTAGTGCGGTTCAGCTGCGGAGTTGCGGACGCCATCTTGGTCTGGAGGACAGACCGCACAGCATAACGGAGTGTCGGCGAAAGGCTGGAGCAACACTGGGTATCTGTGTGAAGTGGTGTGGTCACCGTAGTGACCGGAAGGTATCTTTAATCAGCAAGTGCACCTACACCGGTCATCAGGCGCTGATCCCGCCTCCCACTAACTAATTGGGGGCACCAGTGTGCCAGCGTACTATGCTGTACAGACACTAGTTACAGGACATACTCCTAGGGAGAGTGGCAGAGCCACCTGTGTACAGAACATTATACCTAACAAGGTGTGGCTGAGCCACTGTGTGTGTGTTACCATGATGTGATATATAGAGTATAAGGGTTAAGACGTGTCATGTATATTCTCTAAGCTTTAGTTACATATTGCAATAGTAAAAGGTTGCCTGTTGCACAATACCGTTGTATGTTTCTTACTCAGGGCAGATTCTCTAATATGGGGATCCTGGGTAAGTGGAGGCGCTGCACCATGATAGTTAAGGGTGTGACCCCAGGCTCTCCCATGGCGGAGGCTCAGAGCTCCTGAAACCACAGGTATATACAGTACACCAGTAGTTCCCTTAGATCTGGGATTCACAAAAAGGGCTACATATATATATATATATATATATATATATATATATATATATATATATATATATATATATATATATATATAATCAAAAAATAAATAGATGATACCGTTCTGTGGCTAACGAAATGCTTTTATTTGTGCGAGCTTTCGAGATACACTGATCTCTTCTTATCTGTCCTAATGCACAGCGAACAGCAGTACACCTTCTTTTATATATATATATATATATATATATATATATATATATATATAAGAAGGTGTACTGCTGTTCGCTGTGCATTAGGACTTGGGAGAGAGTTGTGGTCGCAACCTCAAGTTGTACTTCTTTGGGTTTGGACTTTGGCCATGAACGTTTCTGCATGTCTTCCACATATCCCCAAACCCGCTTCATTCATCCCGCTGTCCTGTCATATAGTGTTAACCACACACAATAATCCTGGGCAGTGAAAAGCAGAGAAGCACATTGTGTCACTTTTTTAGCCAAGACTGGGATACTGCAATCAGAAGGAATAAAAACGCTCAAAGAATTGAGAGGAATCCACAGCTTCTTAATACTGCAGTAATAAAAAGGGACAGTAACAATACTTACCATTATTTATTACCACAGTATTCATACCTGCTTGCTACTGGGAACAACAGGGGTGCTTGCTTGACACGGCTATGTATTAAAACCTCTCACGTCACCCCTCACCCTCCCTGGCGGCCCTGATCCTGCGTGCTGCCGCTCAGCTGGAAGGGGGTTAGTGAGGGAGGACAGGAGTGGGGACTTCTGGATGCTTAGGGACAGAAAGTTCACATGTTGCAGCTTCAAAGAACCCTCCTGGTAATCTTGGCTCCCGATAATCATTAACCCCTTCCTTCTCTTATTAAATCCCCCCTCATAACCTCCTATTACCCTCCCCTTCTTAACTGCATCCTCTCACCTCTGCACCCCTTTCTCACCGCACCTCTTCCTACCTCTATTACTCCCAAAAGGGCAGGAGAAGTGGAAGGGTTAATCCATAACTCATGCCTGCCCCCTTCTCAATACTGTCCCGTCTGATATCCTTCCTCCTCCTCCCGTTTAAATCTCCCCCTTCACAGTTGAGACTGTGATAAAACACTGATGACACCTTTTTTGTACAATTGCTATCATTTAAAAATATAATTCATTTGTGAAATGAAACTATATTGAGGCAAACTTTTATTTGTTTTATTTCATTTATGAAGAATAAAATGCATTTATAAGAATTATATTTCACCATAAATGACCTAGAACAATTTGTGATGTCTTTCCATTCTTTTGTTTTCTATTGTATATTTCTTGCAATGAAGATCAATATTGCGATAAATTACTTAATATAGTTATTGTGATAAGATTTCTGTTACTGACCAACCCTAGTGCATGGAAGTATACTTTGTATTTTATTTTTTTAATATCTTTTTTTTATTCAGGTGTATAGCACTGTTTATACTGTGGGCTCTCCATTCATTTTTATTCACACTGATACACATACACACTCTTTCTTCACTTGCTTTCAGTTACCCTTTGACACCTCTAGCCATAAAACCATCCACACCGGGGGAAGGACAAGCACAGATAACATTCCAAGAGACACCGTTTTTTAGTATACCCTTTGCTTGCTTCATTCATTGTAACATCGCCGGAAGAAGAGATCAGTGTATCTCGAAAGCTCGCACAAATAAAAGCATTTCGTTAGCCACAGAACGGTATCATCTATTTATTTTTTGATTATTGAAGCTCGGCTAACACGGTACTGATACCTCTACATGTATATATATATATATATATATATATATATATATATATATATATATATATATATATATATATATATATATATATATATATATATATACACAGTGTTCGACAAACCTATACATTTGCTCGCCCCGGGCGAGTGGATTTAACCCCCGGGCGACTAAATATTGGCCCAAGCAGCACACGTTTGGTACTAGGTGGCGAGTAGATTTTTTTGTGTGGCGAGTAGATTTTTTGGTGATTTGTCAACCACTGTATATATATATATATATATATATATATAAGAACAAAAATTGTAGCGGCAGAGTAGAACTGCAAGTATTAATAACCTAATAAGTGACTAAAGTGTATGAAGTTAATTCTTGTGATTAATGTGCAAGAAATAGAAATAAAAATAAAAATAACAATAAAAATAATAGTAAAAATACATATATATATCAATTTGCAAAATGGTAAAACACAATAAACTCAGTATAAAAGATGTGCAAAAGTGCAAAAAAGGAAAAATAAAGTCCAACCAGTCCTTTAGATGTTAGTCCATGAATAAAGGTAAATGATGCTGACAAAGGGGTTCTCCGGCTGCTCTCACATGGGATAAACCACATCCAGGGATATCTACAAACAGAAAAAGAGAGAGAGCGCACGCCCCCTAGCATAAAACTGTGTTTTTAATATGAAGAAGGGAAGAGGGGGGTGGGAAGAAACACACTCACAAGAGTAAAATGTTAAAAAGGCAATTTGTGATTATATCACCACCATCCGGTTCTGTGCTGCAGAATATCCGTCTTTGTGGGCTCCCTCAGGGCTGCCTGTGGAAGTCACAGCTCACCAGATTCCTGGGGTGCCGTTTGCCGTCTGGATTCAGTCCACCGGAGTCCAAGGACTTGCCTCTCCACTAAGAATGGCCGCCGTGTGAATCCCACGCTGGATGTGGCCTCGTGCGCAGCGTCGTAGTGACGTAATCGTAATCAGAGTCCCCCCTTTTTATCATTTTACTCTTGTGAGTGTGTTTCTTCCCCCCCCTTCCCTTCCCTTTTTCATATTAAAAACACAGTTTTATGCTATGGGGCGTGCGCTCTCTCTTTTTCTGTTTATATATATATATATATATATATATATATATATATATATATATATAAATAAATAAATAAAATACAAAGAAAGAAACAGCATATACTTGATACCATTTTCCGCTATAGAACAATACATTGGGATCTTAGTTTGTCACCTAATTTTTTTTTTCCTTTTTCCTTTATAACTCGGACTCCTAGAAGCCCTAACCACTCCCTCAAACATGGGAGCGCTTATTAAACTAAACGCCAATTGGCGTTAACATTGTTTGGATCATATCTACATATTATGTTTACTGGGTTTAATTTAGTCTTTGTCTTTAGTAGATTTTAATGAAATTGTTTTATTTCTTTATTTGAGGGGGGGGATCTATTATGGGGGGTGTCCCTCTTCCTTTTGTTTCTCAAGGAATTTAGTCTGGTCCTTTTTTGGGAAGGATGCTATGATTAGGTCCCATTTATTTTGGAATTTATTCCCTGGATTATTTCCTCTCTGGTCTTTATTAATTTTATCTATGGTAATGAGCTTGATTAGTAGGGATTTAATTAATTCCATACTTGGGGCTTCTGGATCCAGCCATTTCATCATGATAGCCTTCCTAGCAGTTAGGAGGATCAGCTCTGTTGGAAGGAGTGCTTTGTTATTCTTATTTATACTTCGTATTGGAAAAATAACAAACATATGCAAAAAAAATAAAAAATGAAGGATTTCTTACAAATGTATATAGAAAGAGACGGAGTAAAGAAACAAAGTTGGTATAAGGGATAAGACATTTACTGCTTCAAGCACAATGTCTGCCAATTGCGAGTTTAAAGCCTAAAGTCAGTCCACTGCTAGTTATATATACTGCCTTATCACTTAGCAATCGGACATAAAAAAACGAGGATTGATTCTAGCTCATGTCTGAGAGAATAAACTGAAGAGAAAATGAACTGCTGTCAACAAATAACTATTTCAAAATCTCTCCTCCAAGCTCTACATGAAGATACACATTTCTCAAGACGGATCCAACATCAGTGATTGCAGTTTTTACCACCCTAAAGCTTTAAACGTTGGTTCTACCATGGGACAGTTTGTTGACGTTGCTTCTTATTCTTGTTCACTTAAAGGAGCGTTCCAAGGAGAATGCCCCCCCTTTTTATTAGCATAGGAAGGAAGCAGAGGGTCTGCTTCCTGAGATATCTCCGTAGGTGCCCTCTGTTACTTCCTGGTTTTTAAATCCCAAACGGCACGCGGACCAATAGGAAGCCGCGACGGATAACACTGCGGCTTCCTATTGTACCCCGTGCCAAAACCCCATTTTGTTTCACCAGCAGGGGATGGTACCTGGGGCACCTTCGGAGGTAAGGTTCTCAGGAATTTGGGTGTTCCCAGAGCTGAAGTTAAGGAGGGTTCAGGACCAGAGACCCCCTGCTTCCCACGTTGGTGGAACCATACATTTAGGTGATGTCTGATGCCTCCGCTCCCTCTGCTCTGAAAATTGTCATGCTTAACGAGCCGTAAAATCATCAATCTTCAAAGACAAAAATGTAATAACTTTATACAGTACTTAAAAAGGGTGTAAACATAATGACGACAATGTTAATTCCCTACAGAAAAGAAACACCATTAAATCTAAAAATGTAAACATTTTATTACAAGCTTCTAACTAGGGCTACAAAAATTGTTTTACCTTTCACTAGCCAACACCCTTTATGAACACTAGCCAGGCAAATGTATGTTATCCAAATCCCTAGAGAAAGTGTTTGAAAAGAATAAACATGTACCTGTAGATTTAATTTTTATTTTTATTAAAGTCACTGCTCCTGGGAAGATGAATAGTGGCGCTTGTGTATCACATGGTAAGGTTGCGGTGGGTTGTCTCTTTCCAGTCTGTCTATCCCTGAAAGCGATTCTCTGTTGCAGTCTTGGTGATGAATCCATCTCAGTATTCCACAGTTTGGGCGTGCACTTTTATAGTTACCTTATCCAATGTTAGTCTACTTTGACAATGAGCAGATTAAAACAGTATGGCCCAGATCCACAAAAGTGGTCAAAGCTTTAGCTCACCTTTACTCCCATTCAAATGAAAGGGTGTAAAAGCATGAGCAAGCTTAGCACGCTTTTGTTCATCTGGGCCTATATCTTTTACCTCGTGGTTCCCAAATAGCTGAATTCAAAACAAAGCAGGTATAAGCAGACTTGCAACATCTTACTATAGAACCAGCTAGCATTCTTGTGCAAGAATATGAGACATTTTTATCACACAACAGATTATTTGCTGAGCTTCTGGACAAACCAAATACTGTAATTGCCAAAACACAGATAATAACTCCGGCACCTTGTATTACCCGACTGGAAAAATTACCAGAGAACTTAAGTTTGATTTCGCCTTGCACAAACACCAATTATTTTTTTATTATTATTAGGTTATTCACCTTTACTGAAACTGGAAAGCTTGAGTCATTGAAGGATAATTAATAATTTATCTCCCTTTAATCATATGCCTGTGAACTTCAATGTTTAAAAGTTCTAACTAAACTCAACCTCCACCTTCTTTTCAAACCTCCCACTATATACATTAATCAAACCTATAGTAGCTTTGAGATGCAGGTACAGTATGAAGTTACAAAGTTCACCTACATAGACTATGGTTTAAAAAATGTGCCCATGTAACTTTATCTGTAAGACAAATCGTGTTATTTAGCACAATCTCATTGTTTGTTATTTACCACCTGGTTCCGATAGCAAACACAACAATATTCCAAAAATGGGGTGAATGCTGCTTTAATAGGGTAAATGTGTGTCTGACACCATTATTAAAGAAACCAGATGTAAGTATTATATATTGGTATAGGTGTTTTACTGTCCATTAAAGAAGCAGGACAATTACAAGTACATATATAATCTGGGGAGCTTCCCAGTATATTTTAAAAAGACCACTACACACAGGGTTTATTCTTCTTAGGCCACGAATATAGTAGGCGCGCGCACCTGTCGCTTGAGCGATCCGTGGCCTTTGGGATGGGGAAGGAGAGGCGCGACGGGGAGGTGTGGCAGAGGCGTGGCAGTGAGGTCACAAAGCTGGTTCGCCGTCATTGGCTGAACCGCTGATAAGACCCGGCCGTCCCGCGACCATAACTAAATCTTTTGTCTGCTTGAAAACGGGCCGCGCCGCCGCGCTTCATCGCGCGCTCTACGGCCAGCCTCATGGGAGTACGGCCTTTTGTTCGCACCGCGCAGAGTATAGTCTTTCCATATGTACCCAGCAAAAACATTTGCTACATATAATCAGGTGAAAGACCTTTATATCCAGCAATACAAAAAAATATCGATTTCATTCTAATTCACAACTGT
>NC_134483.1:441307636-441315136 GCF_040206685.1 Ascaphus truei
ATAGGATAGACATGGAATAAATCGGCTTTTTTCTTCATTTTCGCTCTGTTCTTTTGTGTTTTTTGATACTAGTCACATATTGGAAGGCTATATAACAGGGAGTGAATTAGGATATTGAGCATTATTTTTTTCCCTATTCCATTTTTTAGACAGTTTCACATTTTGGCTCCATGTCTGATATACACACTACGGTACTCATTCTTAACAGGTTAGTCAATCTATTCAAAACTGAACAAATATAGGACAAGTATCTGTTGTCTAAATGTAGCATATGTTGAACTTGATGGACATTGTCTTTTTTCAACCTCATCTACTATGTAACCATGTCACTATGCAACTGTACCTATACCGTTATCACCAGAATTCTTATTCTCCATAATAGGAAAGTATCATGTTAGAATTTCACAAGCCTAAACGCCGAGCAAAACTGAACAAAATCCCTCTAACAATATCTTAAAATCAATGGCTCAAAGAATTGAATTGAATGTCATGAATTAGTGATGCAGACAATCAAGCCTGGCACAAACTAATGACAGTAATCAGTGATACCAGAGACATTCTAATCCTGCCCGGCTGTGACCTCCAACTCACAAATAGTACAACAGAAAAAAAGCCTGTTGTGCCCAACACCGTTACTATTATTATTATTCAAATGAAACTTTGTTAACCAATTTAATCTCTTAACAGGAACACCGACTATCGCTATTTTCACTGGGGATTACGTAGGAATAGCTTTATCGATAATAAACACTGGTACACTAGTCTGAGCCTCGGATTCAGTAAGGCTTTAAACATCCTAACCCCACATAGGAACATACAGAACAGCGGGGTTTAAATAAATGTAATGCATCTCATCGTGTAGCATTTTAACTACTGTTACAAAATGGTAAACAAATATACAGTTCCAGCGCTGCTCGCAAATTGCCAGGCAATTTGTTCGTGAAATATCTACATTTTGATCCTACGGCCGCGATTACAGAGCACGCGACGCAAACAAACTACAGCAGCTCATGACCGCGTCACGTGAGCAGCTCAGCCAATGAGGGCGAACTAGCCTGGTGACGTCACGGCCACGCCACCAGAGCGTTTCTGAAGTCACGACGTCATGTGACGTCGCATCGTCATTTGACGCTGCGTCGCCAGAAGCCACCGGAGACAAGGTAAGGGAACGAGAGGCCTTGTGCGCTCCCCCGGCATTTAATTTAAATGTTGTGGGGAAGAGCGTGGGGCCTCTGTAAGCGCTGCACCCCCCTCAGAAAACCTTGCGCCCCTCAGTTTGTGCACCCCTGTCTTAACTTATAAGTGAGTTTCAGTGTTAAAAACAGAAAAGAGGTGAGATGTTCCGCTCCAGGGAACCTCCAGCTCCTGAGATACTTAGTCCTGGTTATTTAAACAAAGTGACCACGGTAACCAGATGGGAATTGTAATGTCATCTGTTGGGGCTTCCTATTGGCCCACGGTTTGGTAGTCACCTTGACTTCCTGAGAGAGAGAAAACCGGCACCTAAAACTTTAAGTATGTCGACAGCTGGGGAGCTCCAACATAGCACAATCTCTCTGGAGGACCCCCCAATGCAAATCCTGGAACAAATAAGACAAGCAGGCGGGAATGCTGCTTTAAGAGACTTTCCATATTCTAAAACATGTCGTTTGTCTACGACTTGCTCCAATGACTCTTTGCTAAATCAATATTTATTTCAACTATGTAACCAAACAACTGTAAGTAAAAAAAAAAAAAAAACAACAACACAAGCGTTGTAGAAAAAAAACAAGGTTTTTGCTTTGTTCTTCAAGGCATCGAAGAATAAAGTAAACTATACCAATTACAGGCAGGTAATACGAAGGATAAAAATGGTGTACATTAATCTGTTTCTTTAATGTCCTAGAATTTAGTGCTGTGTTATTAAACTATAACAGATACTACGTTAAAATCAGTTTAAAAAAATAAATAAATCCGGATCCACATGATTGGGAAAATTGGCATGTTCCAGTTTTTCAAAGAGGTTGTTTTTGTTGTTGTATAGCCTAAATATTTTATGATATATGCAAGGTGAGGGGATTAATGAAATGCAAAGTGCAGAGGAGGTCATTTAAGGCCTGAGATGGAAGATTTTAAGCAAGTGTGTCTTAAGATGGGTCTTAAAGGTGGATAGAGTGGCTAGTCGGGTAGGGGGGGAAGGGCATTCCAGAGGTGTGGGGCAGACAGTGAGAAAGGTTTAAGGTGGGAGAGGGCCTTAGATACAAAGGGGGTAGAGAGAAGACATCCTTGAGCAGAACGCAAGAATTGGGATGGTGCATAGCGAGAAATTAGGGCTGAGATGTAAGGGGGGGTAAAAGAGTGTAAGAGTGTCTCTATTTATTATGAGTCTCTATTCCTTAAGACACCTGGCACTGATCATTCAAGTGAATCGTTTACACTTTCAGCGATGTCCACTCTTGCTTTAGCTTTCCCATTAACCTAACCTTGTAAAGTAATGTATTATGGGTTTCAGACCCTAAAGTCCACGTGATCTGTATCTACAGGCCATTGCCAGCAATTTATTGTCAGGAGAAAGGGCAGGCAAAATCTGAGACATGATAAAGTTAGGTAATCACCGTACCACAGAGATACGGAGCCATCAGCACCTCCCATTTATAAATGAAGAAAAGTAAATATATTTCCCAGGTAACTGAATACTGGTCACTGCCACAGGCACAGGGACCGGGGATGCATTGCAAACACAAGACCATCACTAGGCACGTGCAATTTTTTTCCGCTGATTTTCACAAATTTTGCAGATATTTTTTTACTAACAATTTTGCACAAAAAATAGCAAGATTTGTGAAAAAATTGCCAAGCATTAAATGTCAACACGCAGTGCGAATTCCAACACAGAAACCAATGGTATCAGGTCACATGGCCCGCTACATACTGCTATTTTCACAAACCACTGGGGAAAGTTGCAAAATGTGGCTTTAATCTCCCAAAAATGTTGCAAGGTGAAGTTTCATGAAAATATATGCAATAATGCAAAATGGAAGAGAAACCCCCACAAAGTAATGTCAAGCCAATTGAAACAAATTCAACTATTTATTATGCCTAAAAGCTGGTCTTATGCGTTAAATATGTTTTTGAAGATTAAACTTTAATTGGACGATGTTAAGATTACCTTTTTATTAGATCATAAATGTGCTTTGGAAATTACAGTTGTATAGATACAAGATATTTTTTCATAGTCAGCAGTACTATCCAACTCTATGAGTCAATTATTTATTCATACAGTCATTAAGCTATATTGTACACTGAAGGTGAATAAACAGTACAGCACATTAATCCTGCATTTCCCTGAATGAACTGCAATCAAACAAAATAGATTATATTGCACAAGTTTGCAATTCAGAATATTGGGAAAAAGCAAAAAAATGCCAGCCAGAGGTTCTGTGGAAACAAAAATACTTCATTTCAGTTCTAGTCTACATGGTTCATCAGTAAATGAGACGTTTATCTGACAGTTACTTATACCAACATTTAATTATTCCATTTATAAACACTCCTGAAACGACTGAAAGGTAAGAAACGTCACCACGGACCATGTGCAAACACAGACAGCAGCGGTAAAGGGCTTGTCAATGTTTTATTGGCCGGTCACATCATCTGATTTAAGCCGAGCCAAGCAATTTTCCCTCCCTATTATATTACAGAATACTGTTTGTCGTTCTACTGCAGCCATCAATGTATAGTGATTGGACATTACATAGAAAGAAATGAGCTTGCAAAGTCACAAGCACGAAGCAGGCACAGTTTGCATAAAGGTGTCCCCTGGGGGACTGTAACATTTATGTTAACGCTGCAGTAAGCCGAACGGGTCCTTGTTTTTACAGTCTCACGCTTGCTCACATACAGTCAGTGCTGAGCAGGCGGTCTAGGACATTTGGTTACGGCTGTTTCGCTCGCGACCAAATGACTGCTGGCACTTTGCCGGACCTGTCGCCGACGGCCGCTTCACTGCTACGGTAAGTGCCTATGCCTAACCCTTACCCCAAATCCCCAACCCCAAAACCCCCCACCCCAAGCCCTTACCCAAAAAAACCCTACCCCAAACCCCTACCCTAAAACTCCCTGCCCCAAGCCTTTGCCCCAAAAAACCCTACCCCAAGGCCTTCAGCCAAAACCCCCTAAAACTCCCCATCCTAAACCCCAACATCCCCTAATCATACCACTTAAACCCCAAACCTAACCCCATCATACCCTAACCGCTGAAACGTACCTCTTCCTAGAAGTGGTTGGCTGCACATCGGCTGAGGGTCTTTCTGCGGCCAAACGCCAGCAGTCATTTGGTGGCAGCGACACGGCCGCGACAAAATGTCCCATTCCAATGAGCCTCAAGTGTACACCTCGAGACGCCTTTGACACAGAGGTAAAGAAACTTGCGCAAAATCAGGAATTAAGGGGATTAGGAAATTGTATCTACACAAGTAATGTGGGAGACCAACACAACTCTGTTACAAATCTCATAAACAACACATCCTGGAAATCCTCGTATTGCAAGAGAACACGTTTCCCAAGATCACGCAGGAAACACATTAGGGGAGCAAATTGGGGGCGATACCTTAAGCTGCCGTCTGCTGAAAGTTTTGCAGGGGCTTAGATGACATGACCAAAAATTAATAAGATTTTGTCTATTTTAGCAGTAAAGTTACTTTGGATTCAGGGAATCGATTACATTGGCTGCGGAAACTTACAAAGTGTGGTCACATCCAATAAGAAATTATCTGAATTATCTGAATTCATGTTCTTGTATTTAAAATATGAGAAACAAAACATTTTTCTTTTTCTTTTTTTAAATAAAGGAAAGGCATTCAAAGAGGAAACTTCATGAGACTCCTGAACATGTGCAAGGCTCACTCCATTAGTGACAACAAAAGGAAATGCTTTAGCATATTTCTATACAGTATCTGTACACATACACAGATTTTACTTATGTGTATATACATACGTTTTGAAAGCTCACTAAGCAGGAAAGGGTTGAAACAGAAAAAATAATTATGAATAAATTATGACAGACAATTAGGCAGCTTTGTGTGTAAACTCATTGTCATATATTATGTATATGTATGTGTAGTAAGTATATATACACAAAAAATAAATATATACACATGCAATTTAATATACATACACACAAATTATATATATATATATATATATATAAAATAAAAAATGAATAGACGATACTGTTAACACACACATTTCTATACATATGTACTTAAGAAGAGGTACAAATACCTATGTTGCTAGTATGCTTAATATATAAATTACTTGCATAATACACAAGTAATTTATGTGTTAAACATACTAGTTAACATATTGTAAGAAGAGCTACATATATACATGTAGAGATGTGGATATATAAAGATTGACAGATAGTTTGTGCATATGCATTCAACTACAAATATATGAAATGGTGTGTGTAATTATATTTATGAGTTAGAGTGCACAAGTGCATGTGAGCAAGTGAGTGCACGTATTGTCAGTGCGAGCGCGCGTCAGTGGTGCGTCACAGTGTGTCTGCGCGTCACAGTGTGTCTGCGCGTCACAGTGTGTGTGCGTCTGCGCGTCACAGTGTGTGCGCGTCTGGGTGTCACAGTGTGTGCGCGTCTGGGCGTCACAGTGTGTGCGCGTCTGCGCGTCACAGTGTGTACGCGTCTGCGCGCCACAGTGTGTACGCGTCTGCGCGCCACAGTGTGTGCGTCTGCGCGCCACAGTGTGTGCGTCTGCGCGCCACAGTGTGTGCGTCTGCGCGCCACAGTGTGTGTGTGTCTGCGCGCCACAGTGTGTGTGTGTCTGCGCGCCACAGTGTGTGTGTGTCTGCGCGCCACAGTGTGTGTGTGTCTGCGCGCCACAGTGTGTGTCTGCGCGCCACAGTGTGTGTGTCTGCGCGCCACAGTGTGTGTGTCTGCGCGCCACAGTGTGTGTGTGTCTGCGCGCCACAGTGTGTGTATGTCTGCGCGCCACAGTGCGTGTGCCTGCGCGTCACAGTGCGTGTGCCTGCGCGTCACAGTGCGTGTGCCTGCGCGTCAGTGTGTGTCTGCGCGTCACAGTGTGTGTGTCTGCGCGTCACTGTGTGTCTACGCGCTAGTGTGTCTACGTATGTGTGTCCACGCGTGTGTGTATATGCATGTGTCTACATGTGTATATGCATGTATGTGTCTGTGTAATTGTGTTCAAGTGGGCGTCTGTGTGCTTGTAAGTGTGATTGTGTGTTTGTAAGTGTGATTGTAAGTGATTGTGTGTTTGTAAGTGTGATTGTGTGTAAGTGTGATTGTGTGTGTGTAAGTGCGATTATGATGTGTATATAAGTGTGATTATGTCAGTGTGTGTCCACATACATGCGCATTGTCTGTCCCTTTCCCCGGTCTCCCACCTGCCCGGGCTCCCCCGCCTCCGCCTCATCCCGCGCGCTCCCTCGCCGGGTCACCGCCGCTGTCTGGCTTCGCTAGGGCGCCGGCCCGCCGCCATCTTGCTCTGTTTACAACCCCCTGTCATGTGACGTCACCACGCTGGGAGGACCCAGCGAGGAATGGGAGGAGGAGACAAGATCAAGCAGCCAATCAGAAGAGAGCGGCAGAACTGCGCTGACCAATCATAGGCTGGCTTTGAGATCACAACAAGCCGGGACTGTAGGAAACGGCAGACAGTGGATGTGTGTGTATGGATATGTGCAGTATGTATTGTACACTATATATATATATGTATGTGTTTGTGTGTATGGATATGTGCAGTGTGTATTGTACACTATATATATTTATATATATGTATGTGTTTGTGTGTATGGATATGTGCAGTATGTATTGTACACTATATATATATATATGTATGTGTTTGTGTGTATGGATATGTGCAGTATGTATTGTACACTATATATATATATGTATGTGTTTGTGTGTATGGATATGTGCAGTATGTATTGTACACTATATATATTTATATATGTATGTGTTTGTGTGTATGGATATGTGCAGTGTGTATTGTACACTATATATATTTATATATATGTATGTGTTTGTGTGTATGGATATGTGCAGTATGTATTGTACACTATATATATGTATGTGTTTGTGTGTATGGATATGTGCAGTATGTATTGTACACTATATATATTTATATATGTACTGTATGTGTTTGTGTGTATGGGTATGTGCAGTATGTATTGTACACTATATATATTTATATATATGTATGTGTTTGTGTGTATGGATATGTGCAGTATGTACTGTACACAATATATATATATTTATATATATTTATGTGTTTATGTGCACAGAGACACATATATATACACATAGATGTGTATTTATATATAATTACATATATATATAGGGAACCATGTTAAAAATGGTTTTTGAGGCAAAAAGTGACACTGTGTGCTCATTTGCATGTCATTTCCCAGAATCCCTTGCTGCAGTGGAAGTGCTGTATGCTGGGTGATGATGGGGAAAGGCGGGGTTGCAGACCTGCCTAAGA
>NC_134483.1:441317636-441349274 GCF_040206685.1 Ascaphus truei
CTCACTTGCTTTGCAGACTCTCTCTCCCCCACCCCACCAATTCAACTGAATCTTCTCAGTTCACGAGCAAGGGGGAGGAGTCAACCCGTGGCTGATACTTATTAACCAATCCCCTGCCCTGTCTCAGAGCTATTCCTACTTTTAGACCAATCCCCTGCCCTGTCTCAGCTCATCTGAAAGCTGATTGGCTGAAAATAATCACATTGAAATCAACACTTTACAAGCAGCTAAATTTCCGGGCATTACTGATTGGATAATGCCCGGAATTTTAACCAATCAGAGGGCAGGAATTTCAATAATGCCCGGAATTTGACTGCTTTAGCCTCTAATCATTTATACTTCTGGCTCTGTGGCAGTTTGTGTAGAGGGAGGTATTAGGAGTAAGGACTGTCATAGCAAGGACCGCCTTCAGCCTTGCTGAAGATCCCAATGTCTACAGGCGCTGTCACCAAGAAGCAAAGAACCAGAGGAATTCCCAAAAGTCTGCCTGTCTTCCCCACTACATCGCGTGTACCTCAGCTCTCCTGTACCTCAAAGGTAATCAACACTTTCCGTAGCAATAGCCATGACAAGATCTCCCAGAGAGGTTGGGGGGGAACATGTGATACAAATTGAGGCGCTGCTGAGATGAGCAGGCGTTAGAGACTTTTGCACTGGCAGCTGACGGTAATACCACGAGGCCGGGGCCGGGCCCCTGATGCTACCCCAGGGACCCCAGGCACCCAGTTCATGTCAAGGAAGGGAGGAGTCTCCTCGAGGTGTCACCGGGGAGGTGGCTGCCTAAGGCCTTACCAAAGAGACTTTGTTGGGGCACACCCCGAGAGTATGGTACCGGGGAGCGGGGGTACCCTTCATCATAGTCCAAGACAGGGACAAGACAACCCTTGCTACGCACCGTGAGGAACCCTATACACCTGTGCACAATGAACTGTGCGAGTTGGGGAGCACCCGAGGCGTCACCGGGGAGCGCATCATTTTGAACATGGGGCAGGGCCTTCACAACGTACCGTGAGGACCCTTGGGAATCAATACACATAGACTGTGTTTCTGGGAAGGGACTTTTCAGGCTCTGGGGCAACCCGTGCACCAAGTATGACGTACTGTGCTTCTGGGGGCGTACCCGGTGGGGAAATTATCCCGGGAGCGTGTTTCCCCACATCTTTGTTCTACAAGGGACGGGCCTCTCACAACGTCCCGTGAGGGACGTGGTGCATCTTCGAGGCGGACCCCTGACGCATCACCGGGGACCCCGCGTACTTGTATTCTAGCTCTATTGCAGTGCTCTGAAAATGGATTGCGTAGTGAAGTCAAGATGGTGCTCCTGCTAAAACAGTCCATGGATAGGTGCATCAATGGACTGGAGGGTATCGACAGCGTTTGCAGAAGCTCACAATGTAATGTTGAAGGAACTTTATTCCGGGCACAGACACTGCAAGCTGAGACAAAATCCCAGACATCAGTCTTTAACTCGGGGCACTAAAAAGTTATCTCCATAAACTCCAGAGTTTTGTGGAGCCCTGGCTGGCCAACGAGCTTCGATTTGTGTTCCCATCGTAAGACTTCCTGCAGAAGAGATGAAGGAATGAAGAGCTTGGTCTGAGGAACACAAAGCCCAACAGGTAACTTGGTCTGGGTTTTTATGTTGTGCTGAAGGATGGTAGAGAGAAATAATTTTAGAGGAAGGAATGATGGAACCCTTATCCACATAAGTTGTTGTCCATTGTTTTCTACGGAGAACTGGCGAGAAAGGGCAACCGTCTTCCTGTTCTTAGATCCATGTCGATACAAAATAATATAGTTGAAGCAGCTAAAAAAGAGTGTCCATCATGCCTGCCGAGTGTTCAACCTGCGCGCCCCCTCAACATATTCCACATTTTTGTGATCAGTTAAAATCGTGACTGGTACCAAAGTTCCCACAAGAAGATGCCTCAACTCTTCCAGGGCCATCTTCACGACTAATAGCTCTCGATTGCCCACATCATACTTGCATTTGGCAGCTGAGAACTTCTTAGAGAAGATGGAACAAGGATGTAATTGAACCTGAAACTCGCTTCTCTGTTCCAACGTCAGATTCGTTGACTTGCACAATGAAGGTACGAAGAGGATCAGGGTGCTTCAGGATAGGTGCAGAGGAAAAAATCTTCGTAAGCTTCAGAAAAGCTGCCTGTGCTTCTGTAGACCAGTTCACATGATTCACCAGTTTCTTGGTCAGAGCCGTGGCGGATGCGCCAATTTTTTTAAAAGTCCAGAATAAAGCGTCTATAGTAACTTGAAAATCCAAGAAACCTCTAGATAGGTTTTAATCCCTTGGTCAACGTCCTATTCAGTATAGCAGAAACCTTGGCATGATCCATTTCTAGACTTTGAGCTGAGATGACATACCCAAGAAAGGAAAGCCTGGATATCTCAAATTCACATTTCCCTAATTTGGTGAAGAGATTGATCTCTAGGAGACACTGAAAAAACAGCCTCACCTGCTGACAATGTTGCTCGATGGGTTGATGAGGTTGTAATTAAGGTAGACAATAATGGAAGTTTAACATGTCTCTGAAAATTCCATTAAAAAAAAAATGGAACACTGCGGGGGCATTGCATAATCCGAAAGGCATCACCTGGTACGCATAATGTCCGTTGTATGTGTTGAAACTGTTTTTCACTCGTCACCTTGCCTTATTCGTATAATGTTGTAAGCTCTTCTTAGGTCGAGTTTCGTCGCATTGATGGTCAAAGAGTTCGGTGATCAGGTGAAGTGGGTATCGTTTTTTGACGGTGATCCTGTTCAAACCCTGATAATCAATACATGGTCTCAAGGAACCGTCCTTGGCCACAAAGAAAAAGCAGGTGAATTGGACTTGCGTATGAATCCATGCTTTAGATTATCTGTTATTTATGCCCTCGTGGCCTTAGTTTCCGGCTTGGATAGAGGATATGTAAGTCCGTGAGGAGGAGTCGTGCCAGGGAGCAGGTCAATAGCATAACCTGTGAGCCTTTTTGTATTTATTTGTTGCCATCTCCCAGTTCTGAGATATGAAGAAGGAATTTCCTATGTTCTTAAAGTCTTCAGCTATATCAGTGATTTTACCAACATCATTTAATTCTACATCATCATAAATGGCAGCAGGAGATCGGAGTGCAGCAAAGGGATACCGAACTCCAGATGGAGAGCAGAGTGTGGTTTCCAAGCCGTTTCTCATCCCTCGGCCCTCACCTTCCTTGTTTCCCCATCTTAGCCTGGTGACGTCAGGGAGTGATGTGGCTACTGGGCAGTGCTGCAGCTGTTCCAAGTGATCACAGCCTAGAATGCTGTGCTGTACTGCCTTCACTGGCTTTTGGAATCTGGTCACGTGTCCAAGTCCAGGGAATTAAACCTACGTGTTTCTTTTTAAGCGATGGGGGATGATTATACCCAAGTGTGTGTGTATATGTATGTATATACATTCACAGGGAAGCATTGAGTTTATGTTAAGTCAGCCAATCTCTCCTGAAGAAGTCACTTACGTGACGAAACACATCGGGACGTTGCTGACGTGATTTATGTACACCAATCAGAGATGGAGACAGTGCGCGAGGGAAATTTTACTGTGGAACCGGCGGCTGCTGTTTGGACACAAGCTGCTCCTGGATGTGTGTCGCGCATGCCTGCATTGGGGCAATCGTGGACTCTCTCTACAGACCCACACCATTAGAGACGGCTTACCCTGGGGCTCTCTTCAATCATACCAGGCGGCCAGCCCTCCATGGACTGACACTGGACCCGATTTCCGCTCAGATTTGATGATGTCACTTTTGCAGAGAATTATATCTCTAATGCAAGGTGTTACTCTCCCCTTGTGTCCTGGTGACTATCTCTTTTAACCCCTATTCAATTGTCATACAGAGTTATGCGCTTCTTTTTCATATATATATATATATATATATATATATATATATATATATATATATATATATATAGTAAATTAAACTGGCACTTACCCCTGCCAGGATGAAGGCTGTCCTCATTCTTATCCCCGTCCTTGTCCTCCGTGGGCAACAACAGCAACAGCACAATAAAATAATAATAATACCATCACACCAAGGTATCATTTAACTCATATTTACTAAACGCAATGCAACAATAACACACACAAATTATAACACACATTCCCTTCGGGTAGCTAGCCTCAGATAACCCTGAGGTGCCTGTGCACCTGTGTCCAATAACATTACCTTCCCCAGTTATATGTCCAAAGGCAGCGCTACCCCCCCCCCTTGCATGATGGTGCACGTTGGGTACCTTTCTGGATACTCCAGTACCCATGTGCAGCTTGTGGACGTGTGTTGAAGCAAGTCCCACGCAGCGGGGCCTCCGACAGCAATTCCCCTCCCGCCTAAGCTCCCGGTCCTCCTAGTGGTGTGAGCTCCAGCCGGAGTGTCTCACACAAAATGTCCCTGAACTTGCAGTCTGGTCCCAGGCCGCAGATCGCCGCGTGGACGTCCGTCCACCAATGCAGTAGGGCTGCTACAGGTCTAATGGGAGTATCCCAATCTGGGGCCTTCCCTACAATACTCCACTATGTGGGGATCGGGGCCTAACTGGGGCCTTGGGGCAGAGTTAAGGCGTAGTCCAGGGGCTTACTGGCTCCCTGTATGCGTCCATCCTCTGTGGCGGCTCCTGCAAGACTGCCCGTGTGTTTCCTGCAACGTGGAGGCTATCATGAGTTTCTTTTATGGCCACTCCCGCCTGATTAGCTGAGACGGCCCATGTGACCCAACCGAGGCTTCTGGGAATGGTAGTTTGGAAATGCCCAAGATGGCCACCGCCACTCTCCCCGATCAGCTCTGCACACAGAACAAAAAGGAATGAAGATGGGGCACACGGATTTCCAAAATAAAGAGATTTATTAAAGCATATTGTGTATGCTTTAATAAATCTCTTTATTTTGGAAATCCGTGTGCCCCATCTTCATTCCTTTTTGTATGCCGTGTATTGGACGCAGCCGATCGTACATTGATGGGAGCACCGGTAATTGTATCACTCTTTATCATACTGTGGTGTGCAGCATTTACTCTTTGTTACTGAACACAGAACAAACCAGCTGAGCAGTTCCCTGCAACAGAGGCAAGGTAGGGGACTCTGATAGATAGATACTATATATACAGTGGTGTGAAAAAGAAAGTACACCCTCTTTGAATTCTATGGTTTTACATATCAGGATATAATAACAATCTGTTCCTTAGCAGGTCTTAAAATTAGGTAAATACAACCTCAGATGAACAACAATACATGACATATTACACCGTGTCATGATTTATTTAACAAAAAAAATCCAAAATAGAGAAGCCATGTGTGTCAAACTAAGTATACCTTATGATTTAATAGCTTGTAGAACCACCTTTAGCAGCAATAACTTGAAATAATCATTTTCTGTATGACTTTATTAGTCTCTCACAACGTTGTGGAGGAATTTTGGCCCACTCTTCTTTACAACGTTGCTTTAGTTCATTGAGGATTGTGGGCATTTGTTTATGCACAGCTCTCTTAAGGTCCAGCCACAGCATTTCAATCAGGTTGAGGGCTGAGTTTGACTGGGCCATTGCAACACCTTTATTCTTTTCTTTTTCAGCCATTCTGTTGTAGATTTGCTGGTGTGCTTGGGGTCATTGTCCTGTTGCATGACCCAATTTCGGCCAAGCTTTAGCTGTCGGACAGATGGCCTCACACTTAACCCTAGAATACTTTGGTATACAGAGGAGTTCATGGTCGACTCAATGACTGCAAGGTTCCCAGGTCCTGTGGCTGCAAAACAAGCCCAAATCATCACCCCTCCACCACCGTGCTTGACAGTTGGTATGAGGTGTTTGTGCTGATATGCTGTGTTTGGTTTTCGCCAAATGTGGCGCTGTGCATTATGGCCAAACATCTCCACTTTGGTCTCGTCTGTCCAAAGGACATTGTTCCAGAAGTCTTGTGGTTTGTTCAGATGCAACTTTGCAAACCTAAGCCGTGCTACCATATTCTTTTTAGAGAGAAGAGGCTTTCTCCTGGCAAACCTTCCAAACAAACCATACTTGTTCAGTCTTTTTCTGATTGTACTGTCATGAACTTTAACATTTAACAGCTAACTGAGGCCTGTAGAGCATCGGTGCGCAAACTGGGGGGTGTGCCCCCTTGGGGGGGTGCCAAATTATTTAGGGGGAGCGCAGGCTGTGCGGGGAAACCTGGGGGCAGGCAGAGCAGTGCACAGGCAGCCAAGCAGCTCAAGCTCCGTGCTGCTTCCCTGTGCTTGCAGAGGGGACGGGGCTTCTCTCTGCACACAGACACAAGCCCTCCTTCTCTTCCTGTTTGTTTACCCGCTCCAGTTTTCAGCAGCATGGGGGGCTGGAGCATGCAGTACAGTACTAGTACTTTAACCTGGAGGGGGATTGTGATTGAGTGTGTGTTGTGATATGAGTGTGTGGTGTGTGTGTTGTGATTGAGTGTGTGTTGTGATTGAGTGTGTGTTGTCTGTGTTGGTTGTGATTGTGGTGTGTTATTATTGAGTGTGTGTTGTTTGTGATTGAGTGTGTGTTGTGTGTGTCTGTGTTGTGTGTGTTGTGTCTGTGTTGGTTGTAATTGAGTGTGTGTGTGTCTGTGTTGTGATTGAGTGTGTGTTGTGATTGAGTGTGTGTTGTCTGTGTTGGTTGTGATTGTGCTGTGTTGTGATTGTGTGTCTGTGTTGTGTGTGTTGTGTCTGTGTTGGTTGTGATTGAGCGTGTTGTGGTTGAGTGTGTGTGTGTGTGTTGTCTGTGTTGATTGTAATTGTGTTTGTGTGTGTTGGTTGTGATTGTGTGTTGTGTCTGTGTTGGTGGTGATTGTGTTTGTGTCTGTGTGTTTTGATTGAGTGTTGGTTGTGATTGTGTGTGTTGTGATTGAGTATGTGTGTGTGTTTTTGTTGGTTGTGATTGATTGTGTTTTGTGTCTGGGTGTGTGTTGGGATTGAGTTTGTGTTGGTTGTGATTGATTGTGTGTTGTGTCTGGGTCTGTGTGTGTTGTGATTGGTACATAAACTGGGGGCGTACGCTCTCCCAAGCTTGGCGCTTGGGGAGACAAACAAAATTGACTTTGAAGCACTCTCAGCAGCAGTCAATGCGCACACACACACACAGCCACACACACCATATGTACATCTATACACACATCATATATACACATATATGCACATATACCCGCTTGTATACACACACACACAAATTTGCGCAAACACACGTGTACATATACACACACACGTGTACACACAATTTTGTACACACACACACTTAACTTCCCATTGCCAGCACACTGTAGATGAGAGGAGCCAACCCCGGAGTAGAGTTGCAATGAGTTCTGCAGCGCCACCTAATGGACAGAGCCGGTGAGCTGCTGTACAGAGATCCTTCTCTCCTCCTCTTAGGTTTGAAATGTTCAATTTTGAAAGGCCCCGGAGGGAATTTCCCCCTCGCCCTCTTTGCCAGCTCACCCCTGCTTATACTTGCTGTACAGACTTAGGCTGTGATTATACTAAAAAACGCCAGCAGTGCAAAGACAAAACACATTGATCCAATTGAGGTAAACATACCTCGAGTGACGTGTGCGCCGCCTTGAACTGCAAGGCGGCAGACTGGAGAGGAGACAGAGGAATTTGTTTTGGGCAGGCGACGGCCGTGTCATGTGAGCGGTTCAGCCAATGAGGGTGAACCGCTCATGGCCACGCCTCCCTGCCTCCTCTGCTTCTCTCCTCTCCCCCCCTGCCTGGTCAAGATGCCGCTCAGCGGCAGCGTGTGGATGACATCACTTGATCGCGCTGCCGCTCAGCGGCATCTGGTATAATCAAAGCCTAAAGTCTCTGCAGTTCTCTCCGCTATATCATCCTGGATGGCAATCCACCACCTCCAAGTTAACGTGTCAAAGACGGAGCCCCTCACACTTCCTCCGAAACATGGCCCTACTACCTCCTTCTGCGTTACTGTTAGCAGCACTATCATACATCCAGTATCACAAGTACGCTGCTTAGATGTCTCGTTTGATTCTTCTCTCACATACTCTTCTCACATTCACAATGTAGCTAAAACCTGTTGTTTTTTCAATCATAACATTGCAAAGATATGGCCTTTCCTCCTGTTGCGCTACTGCTAAAACTGTAGCACAGAGGTTTTCCTTCTGCGCCCCCTTGCGAGCTCTCCCCCCCTGCTTGCGCCACACCCCTCTTACCTTGTATCTGGCTTTTCTGATGTCACGACGTCATATGACGCCGCGTTGCCATGGTGACGTGTTGTTCGAAGCCACCGGAGATTATTGCATTTAATTTAAATACCTTCGGAAAGAGCGCAAGGCCTTTGCAAGCGCCGCGCCCCCCCCCCCCCCCGAGAATCTTGCGCCCCCATGGGGGGCACCCCCCCAGTTTGCACACCCCTGCTCCAACACATGCCCTTATTCTCTCTTGTCTATTGCAACCTCCTGCTGTCCGGCCTTCCTGCCTCTCACATATCTCCCTTACAATCTATCCTTAACACAGCTGCCAGAATCACCTTACTCGCTCTTAAATCTGTCTCAGTGTCTCTCCTGCTAAAATGTATTATTTATTTATTTATTTATAAAATATTTTGCCATGAAGTAATACATTGAGAGTTATCTCTCGTTTTCAAGTATGTCCTGGGCACAGAGTTAAGACAAATAATACATGGTTACAAATACAGTTACATAAATGAACAGGGTATACATTATATACAAGACATTGCGTGCACAGTTAAAGAAAATATATATTATAGGCGTATGAAACAGTTACAGACCAGGTTAAAATGTGAGACAGCCTTAGATTTGAAAGAACTTAAACTGGTGGTGGATGTGAGAGTCTCTGGTAGGTTGTTCCAGTTTTGGGGTGCATGGTAAGAGAAGGAGGACCGACCGGATACTTTGTTGAGCCTTGGGACCATGAACAGTCTTTTGGAGTCTGATCTCAGGTGATAGGTGCTGCATGTGGTAGGGGTGAGGAGCTTGTTCGGGTAGCTGGGTAGCTTGCCCAGAAAGTATTTAAAAGCAAGACAGGAAAGATGTACTTTGTGCCTAGACTCTAGTGATGACCAATCTAGTTCTTTGAGCATTTCGCAGTGATGTGTGTTGTAGTTGCATTGGAGAACAAAACGACTAATTGAATTGTAGAGGGTGTCAAGTTTGCTAAGGTGGGTTTGAGGTGCCGAGCCGTATACCATGTCCCCATAGTTAATAATTGGCATTAGCATCTGCTGTGCGATACGCTTTCTGACCAGGAGACTTAGGGAGGCTTTGTTCCTGTAAAGTACCCCTAGTTTGGCATAGGTCTTGGTTGTCAGGGTATCAATGTGCATTCCGAATGTTAAGTGGGAGTCAAACCATAAGCCCAGGTATTTAAAACTAGTGACAGGGGTTAGGGTGGTGTTAGCATTGGTTCTATTCAGGAGCTCAGTCGCTGGAAGCTTTAAAAATTTAGTCTTGGTCCCAAATACCATTGTTACAGTCGTGTCAGTGTTTAAAAACAGTTTGTTTTGGGAAATCCAGTTTTCGAGTCTCAAAAAGTCAGACTGAAGTATGTGTTGAAGGTCAGAGAGGCTATGGCTGTGTGCATATAGGATTGTGTCATCTGCATACATGTGTATTGAGGCTTCCTTACAAGCTGTGGGAAGATCATTAATGAACACTGAGAAGAGTAGGGGGCCCAGAACAGTGCCTTGCGGGACACCACAGGTGATATCCAGGGGGTTGGAGTTAGAGCCTGAGATGGACACATGTTGGGATCTTCCTGATAGATAGGACTGAAACCAGTTTAAAGCATGCTTCCCTATTCCAGAGCACTGGAGTTTGTTAAGCAGGATAACATGATCAACTGTGTCAAAAGCCTTTGCAAAATCTAGGAATACTGCACCAGTGAGATGTCCCCGTTTCATTCCACACTGGATTTCATTGCAAACTTTTAGCAGGGTAGTTACGGTGGAGTGTTTGGGACGAAAGCCAGATTGGAATTGGCTAGGGATATTTGTCTTGATATAGTAATCGCTTAATTGGGAGTGGACACATTTTTCCATGACTTTGGATAGAATTGGGAGAAGTGAGATTGGCCTGTAGTTTGAGACCGTGTTTTTGTCCCCACTTTTGAAGATTGGGACAACTCTGGCAGTTTTCCAGGTCTTAGGGATATGGCCTGCAGACAGGATAGAGTTGACTATGGAAGCAATTGGTTTGGCAATGGCTGGGGCACCAAGTCGTAGGAACCTAGATTGTAGTAAGTCAGGTCCACATTGGCTGCTTAGTTTTAGTTTGAGGAGCGCTTGTGTAATCTACTCTTCAGATACTGGGCCAAATTGAAACTTGTGTGGGCAGTGTTGGGAGGCGGTGGGGCTATGTGGGTACTCCCAGGATGAGATTCAGGTTTGTGGTTTGGGCTGCGTTTCGCTAATAAGTTAGTGGCACACCCCACAAAGTAATCATTGAATGCATTTGCAATGTCAGTGGGGTTTGTCAGAGTAATATCCCCCTTAGTGATATTACTTGGTTGTTGATGGTTAGGAGGCTGGAATATATTGTTGATAACCTTCCAGAAGTTAGCTGGGTTTGATGTATTTTGGTGGAGATTGTCAGAGTAATATTGTGCTTTTGCGTGCCTTGTTTGCCTTGTGCACATGTTCCGCAGGCATCTGTAGTAATTGAGATCCTTGGTAGTGCCTGTTACTTTGTAGCTTTTCCACAAGGTATCCCTGAGCTGGTAGAGTGCAATAAGGTCAGTTGTAACCCACGGAAGGTGGGCCCCCCGTACCCTTATTTTGCATAGTGGAGCATGGGTATCGCAGAGTTTTAAGAACTCGGATTGGAAATAGTCGAGTGCAGAATCAGGGTCGGTAATTAAATCGATTCTGTGCCATGGGCAGTTGGTAAGGTCATCCAGAAACTGTTGTGGGTTAAAGTTTTTAAATGTTCTAGTGAGGAGAACTTTAGGGCTTGAATGGGGCGGTTTAATTTTCCTTACACAGTACATAGGTCACTGAAAATATCAGGAAGGATGCCAGAGGATTGGATTCTGCTGGGGTTTGAGGAGAGAATCCAGTCTAGCAAGGAATGGTTATGCGATTTCAGGTTTATCCGTGTGGGTTGGGAAATGAGTTGTGATAGGTTAAGTGACTTGAGTTGTATCTGGATTTTGTGGTTTTTAAGGTCAAGCCAATTGAAGTTGAAATCCCCAAGAACTAGCAGCTCACTCTTCTCATTCAGAGAGGAAATGGAGCCAAGAAACTGGGTGATATCAGTCAGGGATTGTATAGGGGCTTTAGGGGGGCGGTAGATGCCAGCGAGCAAGATTGGCTTAGAAAAGGGGAGGCATATTCTGCCAACTAGAATTTCAAAAGAGGGTGGGCTTGGGGGGCAATTTAACAGTGTAAATTGTAAGGTGTTCAGCAATATAAAATAACAAACCTCCTCCTCTCTTTGACCTATCTCTCCTAAAAATGGAGTATCTCTGAATGGTGATATTTGCATCAGGGATTTTAGGGGTTAGCCATGTTTCTGTAAGAATCATGGCTTTGGGTTTATGCATAAGGCACCATGCCCTTAGTACGTCCAGTTTGGGCAGCAGGCTCCGGATATTTATATGGGCGACAGATAGCCCTTTTTGGAATTTAAAGGTGGAATTCTCAGGGGCATGGGACAGAGCTGAAATGGGAGGACCTGGGTTAGGTTCAATATCACCTGCTAAAGAGAGTAATAGTATGAGTAGAAATTTGGGTAGTTGTTTGCAAGTTGTAAATTTGTGGTGTTTGCCATTAGAGTGACTGGCTTCCTATTAAATCCCATATTACTTACTAAATTCTCCTCCTCACTTTCAAGGCTACACACATTCTAATATAATCCCTAATTTCTCGCTATACACCTGCCGCACTTTTACGTTCTGCTCAGGGATGTCTTCTGTCTACCTCTTTAGTATCAAAATCTCTCTCCCACTTAAAACCTGTCTCACTCACTGCCCCAAACCTCTGGGAACCCCTACCCCTCAATATCCAACTAGCACCCTCTCTCCCCACCTTTAAAGCCCATCTTAAAACTTGTCTTTTAAATGAAGCATTTGGGTAGCTCTGTTGGCTGATACTATACATCTAATATGCAATAACCATGACCCCTTGCAGATGCCCTTACCATAACACCCTCTCATTGTCTCTGTATGTTCTCTCTACTTACCACTTAGATTGTAAGCTCTTCTGTGCAGGGGCTCCTTTTCCTAATGTCTATTTTGATGTTGAAGTGTTTATTTCTATTATGCCACATGTATTTCTGCTGTGAAGCTCTATGCATGTGGGTGGCGCTATATAAATAAAAATATACATACATAGATACATAGATACATACCTGTAGTTTGTACTTCTTTATTTGAGCTTGTGACTTGGAGATACGGTAGATGTGTTTAGGTTTTGAAATAAATTCTTATGTATATTCCCTTTCTCACCTGTTGATCGGGTTGGACACTTTCCATCAGGAGTAAGTGCTTTCACTTTTGTTTTTGGATAATCCACTGCATTCAGTTTCTGTCTTATTATTTAACTTTTTATTACATTCACTCTTTGAGCAGCTGACACAGATATCTAAAACATTATATTGCCTCGCTTCTACTCTATAATGTTTATCACCACTTATAAAGACAAATGTGTTTATTTTACAGAGACATTTTCCTATTGCATTAGAGGTGGTTCAATTACCGGCACAGGACAAAGAGTATAATGAAAACAAGATATTTATTATTCCATTAGGCCACTTGGATAGCCCAACGTTTCAGTCTCCAGGGGGAAGAAGGTCCCTCTCGGGACAGAAATGTCGGTCTATCTAAGTGTCCTAATGGAGTAAACTCTAAAGCAAAAATAAGCCCCTCTCTCAACCTACTATTTCAATCTACAAGTAGGTGCACCTACAGGAATGAGTGTACAAAACTCAAAGACCCCCAGAATGTCAAGAACAGTCCCTTAAGTAGTGCACTAACTACTATTGTAATAAAGTATCAGTACATTTATAAAGATGCAAATATCCTACATTCTAAGTTAGAATTTATGATATTTGCGTCTTTATAGATTTGTTGATACTTTATTACAATAGTAATTAGTGCAATACCTAAGGGACGGTTCTTGACCCTTCTGGGGGTCCTTTGTGTTTTGTTTCCTAATGGAGTAATATGTATCTTGTTTTCATTATACTTCTTCTCCTCTGCCGGTAACTGAAGCCCCTCTGGTGTTCTTCTTGTAAACGGTAAACCTTTTTTCTACTGAGCACGATGCCAGCCTTCCAGTGCAAAACAGCATGTGTGCGCAGCCATTCTTTGCTCTCTATTGTTTTAGTGGATACCTATTGTATCCATATTTCTTTAATGAGATCCAAAAAGCTTTGCCCCAGGGTTTATCAGCTTTATAATAGATTGAAACCAGGCGCTGCTTTTTAAAGGTACTTTGGAGGTTATTCATTAAACTGCAATAGTACTGATCGTGGCACTCGCACGGAAACTCCCACTGAAGTCAATAGGAGCCCTCCAATCGTCACTATTGCAGTATAGTGAATAGCGGTTATATATTTCGAAAGAGAAAAACAGTTCCTTCATTGCATTCTGGGTTACTTTTATGTGACATATTGACTTTTAATGGCAGACATAATAAAATTCAGAGATCCGGAGACCAAAGTTATAGATCTGTATGCAGAAATGTGCACATATTAAAAAGATATAATATAAGAAATTCAAAAGATTTCTTATAATGAAGTAGTACATTCAAGGGCTAAAAACAATAAATGGACATAGCATACGAGGATTAATACAAAGAGTGACAGAGTTTATCTGTATTGTCACTTTTAATATTAATGTGCCTCACTCAATTCATCTTACTCGAGAGGCATATAAAGTTAGCCTCTCATTGTGTATATATTACCATGCTTAAGCGGCCATCATTCACAAACATATCTCAGGTAATCATAGAAGTTGTGAGGATATTTAATATCAGCTTTATATGCAGCATTAGATCCTTAAGCCACAGTTTGCATAAAATACAGCATTTATCATCACAGTGTGTTAAGCAAGTTAATAAATGCTCTACAATTCTCAATACCATACAATTCCTAAGAGACCCTATATATCTTCTGAGATAATTCAATTCCATCTTATGATATTCATACATATCTGTACATCATTTCAAATTGTATATCCTGAATATCTTTCAATTATTCACCCTATAGAACAGGGGTGAGTAAGTTATTTACGTCGAGTCCCCTTTTCACCCGTGATTTAATCCAAATCACATGAAAAAAACCTTTTATTAATCGGTATACAATATAAATGCGAATACAAATACATAAAAATAATTGCATATTTGAACACTTTTAAAACAGCAAAACATGATAAATTGTATATGTTTTTTTTAAAATAAATCAGTGTAGCATAATAAGATTATACTGACTGCATTTTTTTCCAACTTCTAATGCATCCTCTTTCTCACCCCGCTTCTAATCCCCTTTCTCCCCCCCTCATCTCCTCTCCCCCTCATCTCCTATCCCCCTCATCCTCTCTCCCCCTCATCCTCTCTCCCTCCCCCACATCCTCTCTCTCACTCCCTCCTCTCATCCCTCTCCTCATCTCTCACCCCCTCTCCTTTTATCCCCTTTCATCTCACCAGCTCTCCTCCTCCTCTTCTCACCCCCTTAATAATGCCTACCTGGCTTCGTTGGAGGAGGACCGCAGGAGAAGCGAGATCTGCGGGAGTGGAGCAGGGTGGCGGCAGAGGAGGGCAGCAGGGGAAAAGGACGGAGAACCGCCAGAGCTGAGCAGGGCGGCAGAGGAGTTGGACGGCGGGAGCGTAGCCGGCCGGCCGGGGCTGAGGACAGCTGGGAAAAACTCATTGTAGCAGCGGTAGACCCGAAAGTCAGTGAAGATGTCCGGGTAGGATCGCTGGGGCGCGCTCCTCCCCGGCCGCCCTGCTTCGCTCCCACCATCCAATTTCTCTGCTGTTCTGCTCCGCTCTGGCGGTCCTCCTCCTGCCGCCCTCCTCTGCCACCACGCTGCTCAGCTTCGCCATCCTCCTCCTTAAAAGATCTTGCACCCCCTCCCCCCCAGTTTGCGCACCCCTGATGTAGAAAAACAGAGTATTCAGTGTAACAGTAATGCCTGTGTTCTGTGTAGTTGTGCTACAAATCCAGCGCACACAAGGTTAACTTCATCTGGAGTTAATATGATATTTTAAAAGTGTCTCTTTTTCTTCTGTCTCATATTAGGCT
Source organism: Ascaphus truei (assembly GCF_040206685.1). Classification (NCBI taxonomy): domain Eukaryota; kingdom Metazoa; phylum Chordata; class Amphibia; order Anura; family Ascaphidae; genus Ascaphus; species Ascaphus truei. Next base: position 441,332,893 of record NC_134483.1, read on the forward strand.
CAAATTGTAACGATCGTGCTCGCCACAAACTGGAACCGGACCGCGGGGCTGAGGTGGGGATGTATAAGCACCGACCTTAGGCCACGAAGTCCGGTCCGGAGAGCGGATTCCATGGTCAGACATAGCCAGGTCAGGATTGGAGAAAGCAGGGTTAACGTTATCCCGGCAGAGGTCAAGGCAGGCGGCACAGGAGCGGTGGTCGAGGAAAAAAGCCGAGGTCATCAACAGGCAATCTTGGGTGAAGCACTTCAGCGGAGACGCTTCAGCGAAGGTGCTGCAGCGTGTCAGGGAAAAGGCCAGGATTCACAGGAACAAGAAGCTTTGGCGTGGCAGGGTTTCTGGAAGGAGGGAACAGGAACAGAGAAGGACAAAGGAAACAGGAACCAGGGGTGCAGACACGCCACAGGAAACACTGGGGAAACCAGCGTAGCCACTTCAGCACGGCGAAGGCGAAGTCTGCCAGGAACAAGGACCTATCTGAACAAGCTCCTCACCCCTACCACATGCAGCACTTATCATCTGAGATCTGACTCCAAAAGACTGTTCATGGTCCCAAGGCTCAACAAAGTATCCGGCCGTTCCTCCTTCTCTTACCGTGCACCCCAAAACTGGAACAACCTACCGGAGACTCTCACATCCACCACCAGTTTAAGTTATTTCAAAACTAAGGCTGTCTCACATTTTAATCTGGTCTGTAACTGTTACATACGCCTATAATATACATCTTCTCTAACTGCGCACGCAATGTCTTGTATATAATGTATACCCTGTTCATTTATGTAACTGTATTTGTAACCATGTATTATTTGTCTTAACTCTGTGCCCAGGACATACTTGAAAACGAGAGGTAACTCTCAATGTATTACTTCCTGGTAAAACATTTTATAAATAAAAAAATAAATAATATCTGACCTTGCCTACAGGCCGCTCCGTCACAGTCACCAGGACATGTTAATGTAACTTCAAGGGAATTTCAAAGAACACGTGGTTGTGTTGTGGCTCTGGAAAGAACACGTGGTTGTGGCCAGGAGACCATTCCGCAGGTCCTTATAGATTTACTAAAAATAAAGATATTGTGGATCTGATATGATTTACAAGAATAACAAGCTAGTTTGAGTTTAAAAACTGTTCGCCCATCATAGATGTCAAGAGATTGATGAGTGGGGGTTAAGAACATGCCCCAAGCCGGTGGGCTTATTCTATTCCCAATGCAGAGCTCTTTGGATCTGAAAACTAGAATTCAATAGAGGGGTCTTTATACCAAATAAAAACAAATACATTGTAATTTATTTCCTTTTCAGACAAACCTACAAGACGTAAACAGAAAACGTCACAATTACACTCAATAAACACTTACTGGGATGGGGGAACTAAATAAAATGTCCACAGAATGAATGACTTGAAAACAAAGTCTCTGGGCACCCTGCCTGCATGCAAGTGGGTGCGCAATTTGAGCCGAGCGACAATCCTTGGCTAGGGGCGCAAGTTGCCACCCCTGTAACTCTGCCGAAAAGAATCTTTTCGTTGGGTCCTTACAGGATTCGTTCGGGAATCCTTAGCTCAAACGAATTCTGGAAGAGGGGCACGATCCTTGGTTACGATGTTGTTAACCCCTCACACTCCGGAACCGCTGACACTGTAACTTGGACGAGTCTTAGATGGAACTCAGATTAATCTTGGTGAATCTAACTAGGACTGGGCTGCAGGCATTTTTATAGGGTTAAGGGTCCTATCTCTAACATACCCAGCCAATCCTCCCATGGGAATAACTTTTCCCACCTATCCCAGACTTGCCAGTAGCTCACATAAAGGTGAGTAGTTGCTTCCCGGTTTGCTAAGAGCATGTGCTAACTTGACACCTAAGCTGCTTAGCATACCGGGCCCAACCCCTTACCTGGCAACAGTAAGTCTGGGGTTTGGCTACCCAGGGTTGATAGCCCATACCTCGCACCGATATCTGGTACTTTGCAATAATCCGGCCGCCCTAACACTTAGGGTCCCTGAGGCTTTTCAACTCCGGACTTCTCTAGACACTGGGGCACCAACTCAGCAGGGTGCCCATTGAAGTATGGAGATGAAAAATTCCTCAGCTCATCCACCCTTAACACATTGACATGCTAATGGTTTAATTGCCAGACTGGCAGGAAAGGGTTCCTGCCTTTACATTTTAAAACATACCTGAAACACATTTTATTTTTATATGTACTTTCTGTATGTGTGGGTGATATAAAAACAACATGTATGTGAATGTTACGTTCTCAACTATCTGTATTCCAAAAATTAGAGTGCTAGCTCCTTCCTAACAAAAGTTAGCTACTTAATTGAATAGGCTCTGTGATGTGGTTTGGGGTTTGAGCTATGGCATACAATGTATCACTGCTTGCCGGAATCGGTAACCGCAGAAGCACTCCACCACTTGACCTTAATTGGTTAACGAGACCGCAGGATACATTATTGCATTCTGCCACTTCAACTAGACCGCAAACCACTTATCCACTTGAGTTTGTAGTTAAGACTTCCCCGGTTGGTTTTGCGGTTTAGGAAGGGATACAGAGCTTCAATGTACCCGCTTACCACAGATACACTTATTCAATTAACGCTTGGCACAGCGCTAGAAGCCCCCCCTTGTGTTGCGAATACAGTTTGCACATTCAACATACATTCATAGGACTGCAGCTAGTTTCTGAGCTGCAAAACAGGGACATTACAGGGGATGTATAGGGGAAACTTGCCATTGTGGTGACCAACAATTAACCCCTTCATCCCCAACAAGGTTTAGGGGTAACCAGCCGGGTATAAGACCTTTATTATTGGCTTGGTTAACCCCTTCACCGCCACAAACAGGGAGGATCCTTATTCCTCCAAGTAATAACAAGGGAAAAGGGTGCAGGGGGGGGGGGAGTTCCCAGCACTCACAGACCATACTCATTTAGGAATATGCCAAATGAAAATATTTAATCATGAACGCACAAGAATAAAACATAGGAACAGTGTCATAGACGTGAGCAGCAAACTGAAAATAACAGTGATCAATACTCTGGTAGGTGCAAGGGAAAAACACAGGGAGAGTGAAAGACAAGGAAATACCACAAGGGGGAGGGGAAGGGAAAAGGGAAAATAGGGGGGCAACGTTTCGGGGTAATAACCCTTTCCTCAGGCCCGTTCCCTATGGTCAGAAGGACCAAAGGTATTTCCCTATACCCCGTGCCCCAAATACACTGATAAACCCAAATGAGCTCAGCTACCAATAATATATAAACAAAATAAATGCTAAGGCAAAAGATGCTAGAGCAAAAAAGTCCAAACGCAACAAGAGAAGACGTGTATACTGCACTTGCTAAGGACAAATCCAACTTCAATGTCCTCCATCTCTCTGTAGCTCAAAGCTGGTGCTGCTGATGAGGGGCTGCTGCTGGAGCTGCTGTGTGATCCTGTCTGAAGTACGCTTCCAAGCCTGACGTCCCAGGTGACGGGCTTAGTGATTGGCTGCCTCAATTGGTGAGATAATCAGCCCCATCGTCATATAGGGACCACCGCCATCCGGAAGAAAAAGTAAACACTGCATGGCAGTGTGCATGTGCACTATCTACTCCGTTGCCACGTTGATATTATATTGAAGTTAATGTGCGTGCGCACCTGAATATGCGCATGCGCTGGCTGATTAAGCTGAAAGTGACCTCCGTTGGCATGGTGATGACAGGAATAGTAGGTTCAAAAAGCCATGGCATGGAATCTAGCAAGATGCAAGCAGGCATCAGCAATAGCATCTCCATGGGGTAAAGAAGGCAAAGGGAGACACAAAATTAGTGCAATACATTAGACCAAAAATAAAAAGCCTATAAAAAATATATCAAAGTATAATCACTGTCAAGACACTGATAAAATGGCCTAAACACATTAACCTGGCTATTATCTTCTTAATAAATTATATACAAACTGTGAGCAATGTGATGTATGTCAAAGAACTGAATGTTTATCAGGGGTACCTGCTATTTCCATGTCTGTCATACTTGTATGCCAAGAACTGAGCCACAGTCAGCCACAGTTCAAGAATTGGTCACAGCACTTCTTGTCAATGTTGAACAAAGGGCATTAGGTCACATAATTCAGAAAAACGAGCAACAATGCACATGAATCCGTGGACAGGACTACAGACAGAGGTTAGGAAATCGAAGCGTTACGTGTGTGTATACTCACTGACCAGACAATTCACAGAATACAGTAGTAAACCATTAAAAAAAACAGCTCAGGTCGAGCTCTTTATTCATGCCTCTAGGGGCCATCGTCCCCAGACGTCTGATCCGTTGTGTTTCTTTTTGCAATAACAGTCTCTGGATCTCACCACCACGGCATTTCTTCATGCCATCAATCACCTGGAACCTCAATTGGCTGGTATTGTGGCCAGCCAGTGTGAAATTATGCGCTACCGGTGCCTCTGTCTTTCTCTGATTGTGTAGTCTCTGCCACATATCCCAAAACACAAGGGCATTTAATCAACTACATTACATATTTAGATAGACAGGTGTAAAAATTCTTAATTGCATATTGTTGCCCTGTGTGTGGATGATGGAAACAGTCACCTTCCTTAATGCTGCCACACTGGCCACAGCTGTAGCATCCTAACTTAGGAGTCCCCATGAAAGTCTGTTTACGTACCGTGCTGCCAATATCTACTTTCACCAATTGGTCTCAAATATGTTTTCCCTGTTTATAAGTGTAGCCCCCTGTAAACAGCACGGGCTATACAGATCTTTTTCCTACTGTGGTAAGTCCTGTTAAGGGCAGGTGCCAGTAGTAATCATGGGTTTTCCCCCCTCACGCCCTGCCTTGAGTGATAGATGCAGGCCCCTGACTCTGCTGCAGGCATGAGACACAGGGGAGGTCCTGCATGAGAGGTGGGGCTGACTCTATTTAGGAGCCAGTTCCTGTGAGTGACAGTAGAGTTCGAGTTCCAGTTGAAGTCTGTCCTGGGAGTTGGAGGAGAGGAGTAGATCGAGCTCTCTCCTGGGAGCCAGAGAGAGAGAACTCTGGCCTATACATTTGTAGAGTGAGCAGAGCTCCGGTGGACCAATGCCCCTCACCCTGATGAGGGGGTGATGGGGAAGATCTATCCCCACCCAGAGGATACCATCTGAGGTGGGCATTGGGGTATTGAGGCCCCTCACAGACCATCCTGTCGGCGTGCATCTTGGAGGAAAGGAGAGGAGAGGAGAAGGCCTGTACACATTTGGAGTGCCTTGTGTGCTGCTGCTGTGTGCTGCCAAGGCTGCTGTGTGCGAGCTAGAGACAATAAAGAGACATTGCTGATTTTACCAAAGAGACTGTGTGTGATTCTGGAGCATCCGCCCTGGGACCAGGGTCATTTCTTCTATACGGGTCCAACCCCATATCCCTGGGAAGGTATAGAGGATGGAGGCGCTGCACCACCACTAAAGAATGAGGCAACTACCCCAGAAGCCTGGTCCTGTGTCCCCAACATCATCGCGGGAAGCTCAGACCCTCCTGTTACCGGCAGGTACGCACCACTCAAGCACATGTAGCCAGCCCTCACACACCCTAGATATAGCATCTGTGTCTGGGGGGGGGGGGGGAATATGGGTTACATAAGAAAAGGGGGGTTTAGAAGCAAATGTTGGGGCAAGAAGAGGATCACTCTATAACAGGTGCCAGTGGCGCAAAATTTTATTTTATATCAGACCACTCTTAGTGCTATAGGTGGACACAACAGGGATTGAAAATAGTCTAGCTGTTTGGTTAGCCCGTGTGTTACCATGAAGGAGACATTCCCTTTGCGGAACCTCTGCTTTGGCTCTTTGATTCCTAAGTAAGTCTATTAGGTAACCTCTGTCACTGAATTTCTCTTGCATAATGTTAAAACGATTAGTGACATTAGCAGGTGTGCTTATTATCCTCCTTGCCCTTACAAATTGACTAAACTGTAGACTTCTGATAGTCCCAGGTGGGTGAAAGCTAGAGTAATGCAGAAGATTATTTCTGTCAGTAATCTTCAAGAAGATATCAGATTCAAGTCTGTGTTCAACAAACCTGATGGTGGTATCTTAAAAGTTAATTGAAGTTCGAATTTGAATGGAGCTAAAGCTGATGGCATTACGGGAATTATTAATGTCCGTAATGAAGTCCTGTAGTGATGTCTCTGTGCCATCCCAGACTATAAACACGTCATCAATGTATCGCACCCACATACGCCCATGACTACTAAACAGTGGAGGGTGAATTACAGAGTCCTCTTCAAATTTGGCCATGTAGATGTTGGTGTATGTGGGTGCGACATTTGAGCCCATTGCTATCCTTTTGATCTGGATAAAATAACAGTCCTTGAATAAGAAAATGTTTTCTTGCAAGATAATCTTATTACATAGTTACATAGTAGATGAGGTTGAAAAAAGACTTCCGTCCATCAACCTATGCTAAATTTAGACAACAGATTTTTTATCATATCTATACTTATTGATCCAGATGAAGGCAAACAAAAAACGCCAGAGTTATATCATCCAATGATATCTCATAAGGGGAAAAATAAATTCCTTCCTGATTCCAAGAATTGGCAATCGGATTAATCCCTGGATCAACATCCTTCCCAAGAATACCTTTCCTATCTAAAAAGACGTCCAACCTTTTTTTGAACAAATCTATTGTATCTGCCATCACAGTCTCCATGGGTAATGAATTCCACATTTTAACAGCCCTTACTGTAAAGAACCCTTTCCTTTGTTGCTGGTGAAATTTCCTTTCCTCCAACCTTAAGGGATGGCCCCGAGTCCTTTGTACTGCCCTTGGGATGAATAGTTCTTTTGAAAGCTCCTTGTATTGTCCCCGAATATACTGTATTTGTATATAGTTATCATATCCCCTCTTAGATGCCTCTTTTCTAATGTTAATAAATCTAATTTAGCTAGTCTCTCCTCATAAGTTAGCTTGTCCATCCCGTTTATTAATTTGGTGGCTCTTCTCTGCACTCTCTTTAGTTCCATAATGTCTTTTCTTAGGATTGGTGCCCAAAATTATACTCCATATTCAAGGTGTGGTCTTACTAATGCTTTGTAAAGGGGCATAATTATGTTTACTTCCCTTCCATCTATTGCCCGTTTGATGCAAGATAAGATCTTGTTTGCCTTTGCAGCTACTGCATGACTTTGGGCACTGTTGCTAAGCCTGCTGTCTACACGCACTCCTAAATCCTTCTCCATCAAGGATTCCCCCAATTTATCCCCATTTAATGTGTAATTCACCTTTTTATTCTTGCATCCCAAATGCATAACCTTACATTTATCTGTATTAAACCTCATCTGCCATTTACCTGCCCACGTTTCCAGTTCTCCAAGTCCTTCTGAAGAGAAATTACATCCTGCTCTGATTCTATTACCTTACACAATTTAGTATCATCAGCAAAGATGGAAACTTTGCTCTCGATGACAAACTCAAGATCATTAATAAACAAGTTAAAAAGCAGGGGTCCCAGTACCGATCCCTGAGGTACTCCACTCACGACTTTAGCCCAACCTGAAAAAGTTCCATTTATGACAACCCTCTGTTGTCTGTCCTTTAACCAGTTTTCAATCCAGGTGCATATATTATTACTGAGTCCAATTTTCTTTATTTTGTACACCAACCGTATCAAAAGCCTTTGCAAAATCTAAGTAGACCACATCAACTGCATTACCCTGGTCTAAATTCCTACTTACCTCATCAAAGAAACAAATAAGGTTAGTTTGGCATGATCTATCCTTCATAAATCCATTCTGACAATTACTGATAATTTTGTTTTCCATTAGGTATTCCTGAATATTATCCCGTATTAAACCTTCAAGTAGTTTCCCCACTATTGAAATCAGGCTTACAGGTCTGTAATTCCCCGGTTGTGATCTAGCTCCCTTTTTAAATATAGGCACCACATCTGCTTTACGCCAATCTTGTGGTACTGAGCCTGTGGAAATGGAGTCCTTGAATATTAAATATAATGGTTTGGCTATTACTGAGCTTAACTCCTAGAGAACTCTTGGATGTTGCCATCGGGGCCAGGTGCCTTATTTACTTTAATTTTTTCAAGTCGCTTATGAACTTCTTCCTGAGTTAACCAATTATTCATTAATATGTAGGTTGTGGCTTCCTCCTGAGGCACTACTATTGAACTAGATTCTTCCCAGGTAAACACAGGGCAAAGAATTTGTTTAATACCTCTGCTTTCTCCTTATCTCCAATAATCTGCCTACCCATCTCACACTGAAAGGGTCCTATATTTTCTTTTCTCATTTTTTTGTTATTAAGGTACTTAAAGAACATTTTAGGGTTGACCTTACTTTCTATTGCAATCCTTTTTCATTATCCATTTTTGCTAATTTAATTGCCCTTTTGCAATGTTTGTTACATACCTTATAATTCTGATACGATGTCTCTATCCCGTCTGACTTAAAGAATCTAAACGCCTTCCTCTTCTTGTCCATTTCCTCCCCTACCTGTTTATTTAGCCACATTGGTTTTGACTTATTTCATTTATACTTATTATCCAAGGGTATACACTGATAAGTGTGCTTTTCTAACAATGTTTTAAAGATTGCCCATTTATCTTCTAAATTTTTCCCTGCAAAAACATAATCCCAATGTATTACTTGTAGATTAGACCTCAATTTATTAAAATCTGCCTTTCTAAAGTTTAAGGTCTTTGTTGAACCCAAGTAATCTGTTTTTTGATCATTTATTTCAAAAGAGACCATGTTATGATCACTAGAAACAAAAAAAAGAAAAAAACGGCGCCTTACAAGTTTAAAAAGAGTGAAAGTCCGGAAATTCAATTCGAATTGGGAGAAATGTCCAAAGAGAAGTCCCTTCAATTCCTTGACCAGATACAGATTCCTCCGTGTATTGCGTAATATGAAAGAAAACAAAGAGAAAAATATAGTACAACAATGCCAGCAATTGGTTATGGCTAACACTGTCTAGCGACATATAACACAGACTGACGTACCAACACAATGACACACAACAAACAAAACAAACATATACAGTGACAAGGCTGAAAATGAAATAAAAGCTAATTTAATATATGTTATAAAACAATAAAATTGTAGATGTGCAATTGACAAGAAGATCGCTGGTCTGGTTGGTTAAAACCGGAACCCTACTCACAGAATGGATGATATAGTCAGGCAATGGATAACGGCCGTCAGAGAATACACAATCCTCCTCCGGTCACACTGGAGCTTTCATGAACGTGCTCCTGCACTTCTCCTGCGATTCATCCGTGTTCCTTGGGCGGATGCTCCGTCAGTGGGAGGCGTTCCTTGGGGAGCAAGGTACTTCCTGCTTCCGTTCCATGTCTGACGCGCTGATCTCGTCAAAATCGTCAAAAACAAGCTCTGAAGATTACCCTATGCGTTTCGTGCACATGCGCACACTTCTTCAGGGGTTATAATATGTTTGTTTTGTTTGTTGTGTGTCATTGTGTTGGTATGTCAGTCTGTGTTATATGTCCCTAGACAGTGTTAGCCATAACCAATTGCTGGCATTGTTGCACTATATTTTTCTCTTTGTTTTCTTTCATATTACACAATACACGGTGGAATCTGTATCTGGTCAAGGAATTGAAGGGACTTCTCTTTGGACATTTCTCCCAGTTCAAATTGAATTTCCAGGACTTTCTCTCTTTTTGGACTTGTAAGGCGCCGTTTTTTTCTTTTTTTGGTTTCTTTTGCCATTTTTGATTTGTACTAATCATTGTTCACCAGGCAACCTAGCCCAATCTCAGGGAGCTAACTCCTATAGAGGGGTTATTATACACAAAATACTATAGCGCTATTCATACACCATCTTCCTTTCCTATGTTATGATCACTGTTACCCAAATGTTCCAGGACTTGAATATTTGTTATTACTTCTACATTGTTTGATATGACCAAATCCAGTATCAATAAATCAATAATCAGCATACGCGCCCTTGGCGTGTACAATTCTCCTGAAGCTAGGGTATCCTTCACTGCCTCAATTCCCTCTATATGCGGAATGAAAGTATATAAGCTACTAACATCTACCGTGACTAAAATAGCTTCCTCCGGTAGTGGGGGCAGGGATTAATTTTTTTGTAAGGGATTGGGAAGTATCCTGAATGTAGGATTTGGAGTTTATTACAAACGGTCGAACTAGTTTATCCAAAAAGATAGCCAAAGGTTGAAATATGAATTAAGTTCCCGCAACTATGAGTCGACCAGGTGGTGAATACAGGTTTTTATGAATTTTAGGCAATGTGTATAGAACTGGCATTATTGGGTCCTTTTTAATGAGGAACTCCTTCTGTTTTTTAGAAATGACACCGCCCTTGTGTGCTAAAGTGATTATGCGTAAGATTTTTGTAGCCACATCCAGTGTAGGATTGTGTGTTACCAACTTATAGTTATCGGTGTCAGCCAATTGCCTAAGAATCTCCGTCTTGTAGTCTGATTTATTTAATATTACTATTGACCCGCCATTTTCCTTGGCAAAATACAGTCCGCTGGAGAAATTCCCTTGGGAGGCGATATATTTAAAAAAATATATAATTATAAAAGGTGGACACACCAGGAGTGAAATGAAAATCACTTATCATGGAATATATCGATGGTCAGTGGTCCACTCCACATCACTGTACGCCTGCAGTGTAAGAGGTCCATCCGTATGACAGCTGTAATCCAGACCTCTCTGCATGTCACACTACGTGCATTTCTCCTGAGTGGAATGGCTTCTTCCAGGGCTCAGAAAAATAGAGGAAATCCAAGAACACATGCTTCTCTTTAAGAGGTTTTAATCAACAATAAAGACCAACGTTATAATATATACCCTATGCTTACCTTGTCCTGAATCATTGCAAGGCTCAGCTCAGCTAGTGAATAAGACCCTTTGACCACTGACCATAAATTTACCAGGGCAAAGAGAAGATGACCATGCACTACATTGAATAGGGGGCTAAGAAGCAGAGTTAGTTGTATCTACCTTAAGTTTGGAGTTTGAGACAAGAAAAACTTTTATTAAAGTTTTGAAATATATATTTTATTTCTTAGAGTCCTTCCTTTGCCCCTTTCTTATTTTAATCCTTTATATTCTTTATGTAGTCATTCATAGTAAATAATAAAAATACATTCAACAGAAGTGGAAGATCTTAGAACAGGCAACTTACAGTATATCACTTGTAATAACTATTGTGGGAGGCAAATAAGAAACAATAACTAAAATTAAAAAACTGACTCGGCGACCCTGTTTTTTATTGAAAAATATACTATATTCTTTAGAGTGCATGGATTTGGAAAAGACCGTCTATTATCCAAAGAATATCGATGGTATAGATGGTAGCAAGCTATTGTTACACGGCTATGAAAATAATTACATTGGTATCAAATGGTTACTTTTGCATCAAATTGCAGCCCTGAACCATAGTTTGCAATATGTCTAATGTGAAAGCATCTACAGTACGTCCTTAATATAGTCCTGTTTCTTGCAACAATAGGTATATTGCAGTTTAAAGAAAAACTACATTTTCTGCCACTGATAGTATGAGATATATTTTAATTATTCATAATGTCTCAGTAGCCATGGGAGTTGGATTTGTCTATCCTGTAGCATTTTATGCCGGTTATGTAAACACTTTGATACTAATGGCGTGATTATTCTTTCGGTGTGGCCAGATAAGTCTATAAGGGAGTGTTACTGGCGTCCACTGCAAAATTAGTCAGAGACTGCTTTACTCTATTATACAGTCTGTTCTTCAAATAGCTTAAATCATTATTCAATTTTTGTATATCTAATCATACTAAGTAATAGCGTTTGTTCACAATTCCCTGCTGCAACTAGACACACAACAATCCTCCAACTAACACTAAGTCCTGTCGCTACATTCGCTTCAGTCATGTGCCCGACTCTTTTGAGCTTTGGCAGTGGAAAATGGCAATGTATCTTCCCTGTCTCTCTTAAGTAGAGTTTTGTTGCTATGGTACCATTCATGATTTTTCCCAATTGGTTGTTACCTAGTCATCTGTCATGGAGCAATCCGTGCCAGGGGCGGTGACTATGTGGCTAGCACAGCCCACAGGGGTGGGCTTAAGGAGACTGGGGATTTCAAACCATCCAATGGAACAGTGCCCGCAAAGCTCATACCCAGCAAAGGTTCCCATAAAAAGCCGGATATTTTTTGCAGAAAGAGTCGCCTCAGTGCCTGGGATGACAAAGGCTCTGCTCTTCAAACCAACGCCTCCCAGATTTGAGTACCACCCACCCCCACGTTTCCCCCAAAATTGCACCTCCCCCTCCTGTTTAACACCCCCCCCCCCCCCCCCCGAAATTCCTTTGTGTGCAGGCTGGATAAGTGAATTACCAGCCTGGCACAAAAAGGAAATACAGAAATATATGGAGCACATTTCACATAGAATAAAGGTTAACAGAATATAATAATAGTTTGTTCTTGTATAGCGCTGCTAGTTTTATGTAGTGCTTTACAGAGACATTTTGCAGGCACTGGTCCCTGCCCCATGGATCTTACAATCTATGTTTTTGGTGCCTAAGGCAGAGGGATATAAAGTGACTTGCCCAAGGTCATAAGGAGCCGACACTGTGAATTGAACCAGGTTCCCCTGCTTCAAACTCAGAGACAGCATCTTTACTCACTGAGCCACTCTTCAGAATACATTGATACTCCTCCAACCTCATACCCATCCCCTGCCACCCTCCCTCCTCTCTCCCTTTCTCCTGTGCCCTTTAGAATGCTCGCTCCCTTTCTAACAAGTTCCTCTTTGTGCATGATGTCTTTCTTTCTCACTCTCTGCTCCTGTTTGCTATAACTGAGACCTGACTCACTCAGTCTGACTCTGCTCTGGAAGCTTCCCTCTCTTATGGTGGTCTTTCTTTCTCCCACACTCCGCGCCCTGATGGCAGGGGTGGAGGCATGGGGCCCCTCCTCTCCTCTCTCTGCCATTACCGAACTCTTCCTATTCCTCCCTCTCTTGCTTTTCCCTCCTTTGAGGCTCACACTGTCCAGATCTTCTCTCCTCTCCCACTTCTTCTCTCTACCCCCTTTGTATCTAAAGCCCTCTCCCGCCTTAAGCCTTTCTCGCTGACTGCCCCACACTTCTGGAATGCCCTTCCCCTCAATACCCTACTAGCACCCTCTCTATCCACCTTTAAGACCCACACGCTTAAAAAGCATATGAGTAGCACCCTGGATAATACTATACACATGATACATAAAGCTTGGCTCCCTGCAGAAGCACTTACCAGAATGCCCTCCTACTGTCTCTGTACGTTCTTCCTACCTACCAATTAGATTGTAAACTCTTCGGAGCAGGGACTCCTCTTCCGAAATGTTACTTTTATGTCTGAAGCACTTATTCCTATGATCTGTTATTTGTATTATTTGTTATTTATATGATTGTCATGTGTAATATTACTGTGAAGCGCTATGTACATTAATGGCGTTATATAAATAAATACATATATACAGTCTAAAATAGATGTTTTTGGGCTAAAAGAGCCACAATTAGATGGATCTACAGGGCAAATCCTGTCTATCCAGAATGATCGGGGTAATGGCTGGCCATAACCTTTATTGTGAGAGCCGCATTGAGTCTCAATGAGTTCTTGAAAATGTATGTTGCCTTCTAAATACTTCCTCATTAGCTCATCCTGTTCTTCATTATACCAGCAAGACCAGTTTACCCATACTGAGTTACAGCCCACCTCATTAACTCTGTAAAATGTTATGGAGAAAGGTGCACCATTTCAGGTGCCATCTGCCAGAAAGTCCTAGTGTATAAAAATGCTAAAAGTAGTCTATAATTTGGTATACCTTTGATTTGTCTGCCCATGGTTAGCACCATTGCTATTTATTTGTATTATTTTACATTGAACTATTATGAGCTGTTAGGGCCTTTATTTTATACGGCCATTTCGAAAGACTTTATTAGAGCCTTATTTACACATTTTGAGCTAAATCTTAAAGGAAAGAACAAGGGTCATCTCAGCACTTCAAGGCTCATATGCATGAAAAACATAGGTGCAGGGATGCACCAATATAGGTGCTCAGAAATGTGTAAAAGTTGCTGGAGAAATATTTCTTCCAAATATGAGTTGTAGGCATAAGGCAAAGCTGACAGGGCGCCAGGGTCTCTAGTAATGATGTGGCTCCCCAAGAGCACTATAATAACATGGTATGAGACTCACCCTTAACCAGCTGTAGATGCCGTGCCCGTGATGGATGTCCTGGTGTGTAGCACCGCCAACCCTCGAACGACTCGTCCGTCGTGAGGGCGGTCAATGACCGGCGGTGTGTTGAGTGGCCTCTGCTCCAGCAACCCGGTGTGCGACCGCGAATGGCAGATAAGAGAAGACGCCTCACAAGGAGGAAACACGCGATGCACCGCCGTCAGAACAAATGGAAGGCTGGTCAGCTGACTGTGAAAAAACTTTATTGCTCCCAATGTAGAGCTAGCACACTTTGACGCGTTTCAGCCAATGGGCCTTTGTCAAAAAGTGAATAGCAGCTCACAGACCGCACATGATATAGCGTGTTCAATCATCTACACCTGTCACTCCCTCGTCACCAAGGTGAAGAGCCGGTGTGTGATGAACACAGAAATATCCACTGACACATTGAGTGAGTTAAAAACATATATACAGCGATTCACCTGCCCTCCACTAGCAACATAAACAATCCGAAATCGTGTAGAGGAGATGATAAAGAACAGGGCAGGCTTTATCACGTTAATGAATGGTTAAAAACAAATTAGTTACATTGGTAAGCATGAATCCTTGTATAGAATAAACATATTATTCATATTAAATGGCAAAACTGGATGACACTATTCTATAATATATAGAGGTTCATGGTTAACATGGTGGAACAATAGGTTATATCTAGAAGTACATGTATTGTAGTAATTAAAGAGAGCATACAGTGTACTTAATTCATGGGTATAACTGTGATGCCAACATTATGAGATAATGGAACAAGGAAGGGGGAGGGGGGGAGAAGAAGAAGAAGGGGGGGGGGGGGGGGGGGGGAGGGCGAAAAAAGGGGGGGGGGGGTGGGGGAAGGGGGGGGGGGAAGGGGGGGGGGGGAATGGAAAGGGGACAACGTGAATCCTAATGGAAATTAATCATTAAGAAAATGCTGCAACTCCCAGTCTGTATTCAGACCATGGGGTTGTAGAGTATCCAGACAGAAGATCCATTTCATTTCTGTCTTATTCAGACGGTTAAGCCTGTTACCCCCTCTCGTGTCTATGGGGATGTGTTCTAAACCATAAAATCTGAAGTTTTTCAATCCACCCTGAGGGCATGTCGAAAAATGGTTAGATACTGGATGGGTAATATCTTTTTTCCGAATTAATCTGATATGTTCTGCGATTCTCACATGTAAGGGCCTAATGGTCCTCCCAACATATTTCAAATGACACCCGCAGGTGATGACATAGACCACATGGGTGGTATGGCAGTTAATATAGGTTTTAATCCTATATCTTGTTTTGGGGTATGTAGTAGTTATCCTCTTGATGGATGATGCAAATTGACATGGTCTACAAAACCCGCATTTAAAGAAGCCCTTAGGTATGTTTGAAATGGAGGGTTTTTTTGATTGAAATGTACTCCTAGATATATGAGTAGCTAGGGTATTGGCTTTCTTAAAGGCAAATTTAGGACCTTTTGTAGTAATGTCATCTAGGTCTGAGTCAAGTTTTAGAATGTTCCAATGTTTGGACACAATATCTCTTATCTGTGAAGTGTGTCTGCTGTGTTTAGTAATGAATAAAGGACATTCCCCAAACCTCTTTGTTGTTTGTTTGGTCTGTTTGCTATGTTTCACCAACGAGGCCCGGTCTATAGCATCTGCATGTAAATAGGCCTGATGTATGTCGGTGTCAGAATAGCCTCTGTCCATAAATTTTTTGGTAAGTATTTCCGAGTGTATTTGAAATGTCTTGTCTTCAGAACATAATCGTTTATGCCTCAGAAACTGCCCTTTTGGAATCCCCCGTATTAGTGACTTTGGGTGGCAGCTTTTGGCATGGAGGTAGGAATTTTTGGAGTGTGGTTTAGAGAAAATATCTGTACTGATACCAGTATTAGAGTCACCATGGAGTGTCACGTCCAAATAGTTGATTGACTTAGAATCTATGTGGTATGTGAATTTTATATTAAGATCATTAGTGTTTAAATTGTGAATGAAAGAGTGTAATGTATCTAAATCACCATCCCAAATGAAAATCAGGTCATCTATAAATCTTCTGTAGAAAATTATATTTGAACGAAAAGTGTTTGTGCTACCAAAAATGTGAATAGATTCCCATAGACCCATGAAGAGATTGGCGTATGAGGGTGCAAAGGAAGTCCCCATCGCCGTGCCCTGTT